>NC_090562.1:300000-390182 GCF_017918235.1 Porcisia hertigi
GTTTGCTGATGAAGCTCTTCCCTCGCCCTGGGAGTCCCACCATACATACGATCATCGAGACGGTGTCGCTGACAGTTGTGTAGCTCGAGTGGTCCAACGCAGACAGATCCGCCGGCTCGTCCTGTACTTCCCCCAGACAGAGCTGCTTCTCAACGGGTGGTCGCTCGGCCGTCGTTGGTGCCTCCGCTTTTTCTGGCGTGGCTCCAAGCGCGTTGACAGGCCGGCGGCTCGCGTTGGCTGGATTAGCCGGTGCGAGTGCATCTGAGGTGGCACCTGTGCTCCACGGCGTGGACAGCGCCGCTGCGGCAGGATGAGAGGCGTGCTGTGCCACGTGGTGGTGGTGGTGGTCCGTCGTCACAGTGCTGCTCCTCCGTTCACTGCTGCCGCCTGATGGGACTGACAGCCTAGTCACGGCGGCCTCCGTCGTGGTTGGCTCAAACACGTCACGCGTTTCTGCAAGCGGCGCCGAGTACCTATCCAAGTCGAATTTGACCTTCGACTGCCGCATGTTGATGCGCATGCCACCTGCGGTCATTCGAAAGTGGTGGTGGTGCTCCTCAAGCGACTGCTGGCCCATGTCACGCAGCGAGCCGGCTCCGGAGCCGGCCATGGACCCTGTGAGGTCCTCCAAGCTTTTATGTGCGCCGCCCACCATTGGAGTGACGGGGGTGGTGCCTATTGTCGACGCTCTTGTCAGGGTTGTGGTCGTCAACACGGGGTCACTGCCGCCCCGGTCGCCATTCGACCTGTCGTGTGTGTCACCTGTAAGAAGCATCAAAGGGTGTAGCATCCGTGTTGGGGGTACGTCTTTCTCTGCATCCAGCGCTTCTCTCCGCGACTCCGTTGCTGAGAAGCGGTTCTGTGGACGCTTCAATGAGCGCAGAAGCATCGGCCGGTGTTGCGCACTACCGCCTGACGCTGTTGCCACAGTTCCTGAGGTGAACATTGCTGCGGTGGTCGCGCTCGTGGCTGCAGCTCGCATTGGATGCGTTGGGAGATTGGTGGGCATCTCACCAGGAAAGCTTCCAGTCTCCTTGAAGTTGTTGCGATCTTTACGGTTGTGTCGCAGGTCTTTCCTTGTAGTGGGCGAGCGCGGGATGTTACTCCACAGGAAGCCGGACGACGCGGAGCCGAAGCCGCCAAGAAAGCTGGTGGAGGCCTCGTCCTGCAAGGGATGCGGGCGACCCTGGGGGTTGTGGACGATGCCGTCGACGTCGGGGTCTGCGAGTGACTCTTCCCCACTGTGGGGCCATTTTTCTATCGTGGCGGCAGCGGCGGTCGCCGTGGTTTGGGTGAGGGACATGGCGGTGCTCGTCCGTGATGACGGCCGCTGCGTTGTCGAAAGGCGGGTCTCATAGCTGACGCTCTCTTCTACCCCTCCCGCTAGGTACGGTGGTGCCGACACCACGGGCCGCCTGTGGGAGTCGTCGTCACCGCCAGCGCTGCTATTACCGAAGCTTGTAGTGGGTTCACCTATACTGACTGCGCTGGGCGGCGGCGCCATCGGCTGCGATGCGGGGCTGCGAACACCCGAAACAAAGGTGGAGGGGCGTGAGGGACTGCTGCTAGAGCAGGCGGAGAACGGCACAGTCGGGGCAGAGCCAGCGTTCGACTCCGCTGCTATGAGGCCGCGGGAGTGAGCGGCTGCTGTCGAGTCTAACGAAGACAGAAAGACTGGCCGCTGCGGTGAGCTGCCGTGCGGGATGCTGTTGTGCCGCCACCGCGAGGCTGACATGGGCATGAAGCTCTCGTGTCTCGTTAGACTGCTGTTGGCTCCCCTCGACTTCCCCGTCGCTTCCGACCCTTCCTGGGGCGCGGAGTTCTGCGGCCCAGTCGACTGCGGCAGCATCCAGCGCGACGCTGGGCCACAGATGCTGCCGCTGGCCAAGGAAGAGCGCAGCGGTTTCGATGTCGTAGATGGCGGGGCACTGACAGCCACCGCAATATCACCTGCAGCAGTCACTGCAGGGACGGCATCGACACCTCGCCCCGGAACAGGCGGCGATGTATCACCTTCACTCCAATTCGCACCGTCTGTAGTGTGTCCCAGAGCGGCATCCATGGAGGGATTGGGGTCAAAGTTTTCTGGTATGCTCGGCGAGGGTGTGGACGCCACTGTGGAACACGAGACCCAGTGCTGCTGCTGCTGCTGTCGGTGTTGCCGACGGAGAGGTAGCAGCAGCGTCGGCGACGACTCCAACAGCTCACGGTGCTGCTGCGCGGGGGTGCTGCTCTGCGTAGTCGAAGTGGCGGTCCACAAGGTGGATGAGCTAGCCGGGGCCTCGGCAGGAGAGACGCCGAGCGGCGCAGCACCCCAGGCTGGCGAGTTGGATCGGCTCGGGTAGACTTCAGTGGCAACGGAGCCTTCTTCCGTGGTCGGTTCCGCACCGAGAATGCTCGCACACGGACCATCGTCGCCTCGGCTGCTCGTTGCACCCCCACCAGCACCGCTGTCGTTGTTGAAGTGTTTGTTGCGGATTACGGTGAGCAGGTAGTGCGCAACGCCGCTGTGCCGGTTCGCCGCGGCGCAGTCCAACGGGGTGCGCCCGCTGTAGTCCACAGCAACAACGTCGGCACCGAAAGAGAGGAGCACATGCACAATGGTCTGATTGCCCTCTCCGGCCGCCACATGCAGCGGTGTGCAGCCGTTGTAGTCGCGGTCATTCACTGAGCAGAGGCCCACCTGGAGGAGGTACTGCAGCTGCGAGGCATTGCTGGCGCGGACGAGAGCGAATATGTTGCGAGCGGTTGCTTCTTTCTGCAAGACTCCCAGTTGTTTCTGCAGCCGCTGTCGTCGCAGCTTGAGCTCAGACACCAGAGCAGACTTGTTCTGCTGCGTGAAGATGGATGCGTTGAAGGAGCCGCGCATCGAGGCACCGCCGGCGGTGAGGAGGGAGCCGCTGAGGAGCACCGAGGAGTTGTTGTTGTTGTTGTTGACCGAGTTGCCCAGGACACTACGCTCGTGTAGAATAGGTGCCACGCCCGCTGCACCGGCGATGCTGCCGTTGCTGAAGGTCTTCATGTCGGTGCTGCTCAAGCCCCAGTGAACATTATTGGTGACACTGTTGATGCGCTGGCTCTGAGCAGCGCCAGCGCCAAGCGGATCGATCGGGCCGTTCGTCTGCTGCTGTGGCCCTGGCGACTGCGAATGCCCGGCCATGCTGCTGACACCCACACCGTCCGACACCGTCACTGAAGTCATGCAGGCTACATATGAGGGTGCAGTGGATGAGCACGTCAGCATCGCTGCTCGGCTTGCCGGCTCAACGACGGCGCCTTCACCAGCCTCGATGCTCTGCCGTAGGAGGGCTTCTTCTTCTGCTCGGGTTGCGACTGTCATGCGGCGGCGCCGTGGCTGTCCTGCTCCCAGAGGGCAGAGGGCAGGAGTGCTGCGGGTGATGCCGATGGCCGCCATTGAGGCTGCTGCCGAAGCGCTTGTCGACATACAGTATGTGGCGGGGCTGCGAGGTACGCTCTGCGCGCTGCCCGCAAAGCAGTATTGGGGGCTATCACTGGGCACGCCGTCAGCCAGAGCGCTGCCGCCGCCACTGTGTGCAAGACTGTCGGGGAGCTGATGAGGAGGCTCCATTCGCGGCTCTGTGCTAGTGAAGGCCCGGTCCACGGCTGCTGCTGCTGCTGATGCCACAGCCGCGGTTGTGCCTTTGTGGGGCGTGGCATTCGTGAGGGTGCACGTGATGCCAGACGTCTGAGGCGAGTGGGCTAGACTGTAGATGCGTCTGTCCCCCACTGACGCGAAGCTGACAACGCCCAGAGTATTACTGCAATCGTCGTCAACGCGCCCGGGTTGGGCTGTTACTGTTGAGCGCGGCTGCTGCTCCTGCTCCTGCTGCTGCGCTGCGTCGGTGACGGCGATGCCTACTTCTGGCTTTTTAGTATTGGCACCAGCGCTGCCGAGGGCCTCCCCAAGGCGAACCGTCTCAGCAGAGGTTGGCGTAGGTAAGACGCGCAGAAGACCAAGGCTGTGCCCAGCCTCCTCAGTTTGCAACTGAGGTAGGGCAAAGCGGTTCAGCGCACTGGACGAGTTGCCAGGGGCCGCGGAGCCCACCGATGCTGCGGGCGGTGTCGCGGTCTTAATACTTTCGGGCAGCAGCGGCTGTGTGAGCGGGTCTTCGCGAGGCACCTCTCTGGTTAATGCTCTTGACGCTGCTGCCACCTTTTTATCAATCCCTGTCCTTGTCCTGAGCGCATTCGTGGTGAGAGTGCTGCTGCTGCTGTTGTTGTTGTTGCCGCTCAGGAGCGGTGTGGGTAAGGGGGGGTGATCCACCTCCACGGAGGTCCTAGCACCGGGCAGCGCCACTGGCGAGCTGCCTTCGCCGTGAAAATGGGGCGTCCTCGGGTCCCGCATGACACTGTCACTACTGCCTTCTCTGGTTTGGTTGTTGCTGCTGGACACCGGCATCACGTTTGTCGGAGAGCAGAAGGCGGTCATGTTGCCGGTGGCGGGGGAGTTCGGCAACACAGGCTGCGGGGGTTTTGTGGACGACGGAGCCCTCAAGGCCGTGCTTGGGTTCAACACCGATTTCTGAGCTCGGGCGGCCACCGCCGCTCCCATTGCCGCCGTTGTCGGCACCTTGGCGAACGGTGGTAATGGGCGAGCGTTGCGGCCACGTCGTCGGTTCACCGCGCCCCCGCCCGAGTCGGTGACGGCTCGACTCTGACGGCAGCGGCTTTGGGGATGCTGCTGTTTCTGGAGGGGCGCTGCTGCCTCCGCCACACCACTGCTGGCGTCGTGGTCACGCGTAGCGAGGCCCGCCACCGTGCTTGCGTGTGATGTGCTTCTGCTGTATGTTTCCATGGCGCTAGAGGTTTCGTGCGCGTGTCCAGCGCTGTCCTTAGCACTACCGCTGTTGCTGTGGTGCGGCCCCTTCGGGCCTGTGGAGAGGCGATCGTGTACATGTGGTGCGAGCTCGATGTCTTCCGGGCTAGGCGGGCTCTCCATCAACATTTTTCTTGTCAAACACTCGTGGTGTTGCAGAGGCGCGTTGCTGAAGCGCACGGGGGATGCAGCACCATCTTGATGCAGCGGCTGCGACTGTTGCGATGGACGATGCTCGTGTACACCGTCGTCATGACCCTGACTGACATCGTTGTCGTCTGGGCGACGCGAAGGCCCCACGGCAGGTGAGGCGCTCGTCTGACTCATGTAAACGCGTCGCAGGGGGTGTTGTGGTTGCTGTTGCTGTTGCTGTTGTGGTGGTTAGTGGGTGTGTGGTTGGTGAGCCGCACAATACGAGAGAAAAAAACAAATGGAGTGATGATCGTCTCCGTCCACTCACACCAAAGATGAGTTGTGCCTCCCACACACACACACACACCTGCCCCCTCCCCCCTCCTCGTTTTTTTTTTTTTAGTGACGGAGCGAGGAGAATGAGCGGGATGATAAAGTGGCGGTGGGTGACTGGGCAGTGCTCTGATGATGACGACTGCGGGAGATGCCAAGAGGGGAGTGAAGAGAGAGAGAGAGAGGGGGGAGGCCAATGATTCATGTATGTATGCCCGTATAAGGTGCCGCTTATGTGTCCATGGCAGAGGGTGGGAGGGGTGGGAGGGAGGGGAGAGGAGAAGTAACAGCGATGGTGATGTAGAGAGTGTAGTAGAGAGGCTGGTCGAGGCACACGCGGGGATGGGGGAGGAGGGAGGGAAGAAGGTGTGGGGGGGGGCACACACATACACACACACACACACACACACACGTGTCTTTATCTCCCAGTTCCCGTGGTGTCTACCCTGGTCATGATTACCGGTGACGTCAAGAGACTTCTAGATTGGCTGTCACAGTCCGCATCGCGTGTGGCGAGACAGTGCGGTCGATGACTATAGCCGTAACGGCTGATTCAATTGTCTGAGAGCCGGCAGCACAGGTCTCACAACTTCGCCATGTGGTGCCCTCCTCCCCCCCTCTCATTCGCCATTAGGTCAGTGAGGGTCAGGTGAGATGCTCTCACGTGTCAATGTTGACACATCACTTGGACTGCGCCACGTTGCCGACACATGTCCCCGTCACCGCCGGATGGGTGGCCTGGGCATTGGATCTTTTTTTTTTTGGGGGTGGGGCGGCGGCGTTCGTGGAGACGGGCTCGCCCCTCCCCTCCCCTCCCCTCCCCTCGCCCGTCCACATCATACAGTCGTCAAGGAAAGAAAGGGCAGAGGAGGCTACAGGAAGAGGTTCAGCAGGAAGGTGAGCCAGAGCACCGCCATGCGTGTCGCATAGATCGCTGTCAACACGCGCCAGAGATGTCCAGGCGTACCCTCGGCGTCCACTTGCAGCGGTTCCTCAGAGAGGATAGATGCATCTGGCACGGCGGCAGGACGTCGGCCACCGCCACCGCCGCTCATTCTCAAGGGCGTCGACGTAAAGTTGGCGACTGTCCACGCGTGGGGAAGGACTACCTCTCCGCTACTGGTCCTCCGCGGCGGCGGTACGGCGGCGGCCGAGCCCCACGACGCCGGCTGCGCCAGCCACAACAATTCGATACTGCGTTCGTCGACCAGCGCGATCTCAGCCACGGTCAGCACTAACGCTGCGACCACGCACCAGAGCCGGGGCTTGAGTAGAAGATAGAGGTAGGGGGAGACATGTACGACCGGTTCGGTGTGGCGGATCCCTGGGCTCCAGGCTGAGGCCAGTTCATGACCAGTGGCCAACACGTTAACTTCCCACGTTGCCCCGCCTCGAGCCCCACCGGCTCTTTGGCTTTTGGCGGCGCCTTCGCCGCGTCGCGCACAGAACATGCAGCTGGTGTGTGCCAACACATGCAGAGTGCTGCACAGCCACTTCGTGACACGTCGCTGGCTGTCGTCAAATGCACGCGTGAATGCATTGTTCGCAGAGAGGCTGCCCTCTAGCGGGTTGCCTGAAAAAAAAAGAGCCGACGACGACGACGGCTGCAGTGTGGGGTGGTTGACACCGGCGCCGCCGCCGCCGCCGCCGCCGCCTCGGTGTGCGGTCGGTGTGGTGGGCTCCAAGTCAGGGGCTGTAGACGACATCAATACGGAACGCGCTCCACGTGACGTAAAGGTTTCTTGGAGTCGATGCGGCTGCTCTTGTTGCTGCTGATAGCCTGGCGAGCCTGTCGCTGCGCGGCCCGTGCTGCTGCCATTTCCACGCGGTGACATGCACGTTGTGGCAGATGGGGGCATGCGTTGTGCCACGTCCCACGTTCCCCGACCCCCTTGGCCAGCGAGGCCGCTGTCTGCGTACAGGTGCGTGCCCTTGCTGTAGCGGCGGTGTGCGCCTGCGAGGGGGCTACCCAGTCCACTATCCCCAATGCTTTCGTTGTAGCTTGGTTCGTAGCTAGCGTATGCTGCCGTGTTTGTCCGACCACCACCACCACCACCGAGCGACATGCTCAGCCGACGATCGGGTGAGAGTGGCGAGCACGTTGTGCGAAACAGCGCCGAGGCGGAGGTCTCACCGAGATGACCATCGTTGCTTGTGACACCACCGAGGACATCGCTGCAGGACATGGTAGCTTGATGTGCTGTGCTCCCCAGCCTTCGCGTGTACTCAAGCCCTCGTGTACTGTCGTTGCCGGGGAGGCCGTTGCCGTCGGCACTGGTGATGCTGTTTCTGCGGTGCCCCCCACCGCCTCTGGTCAGATGACTCAATCCTGTTTCACTGCCCCTGTCGCTAGGCTGTTCGGTATCGTTGTGCTCCTGCTTCAGCCACCGCCGCCGCTGCGTCACCCAGTACTGCTCAGCAAAGCCCCACGGCAGCGGCGCGTACCCCGTAATGAACATCAATAGAGTTAGACAGAGGAGCAACGAGGCGTTGTATCCCTGGAGGAGCGTGAGGAAGAGAGCGAAGGCTGGGCGGCCCTGCTCCAGCACCGGGAACACGTGTGCGGCAGCAGTGTCCGTCTGTGTGGAGGAGACATCGGCAAAGAGTGCGAGCAGCAGCACCGCCGATGTGCCGCTGCCGGTGTGGGAGTCGGGGAAGGGAACCGTGATGGCAAGGAGCGTCAGCAGCGACACCCCAGCGGCGAAGGCGCTGAGAAAGACGTGTAGCCGCTGCAGGTAGCGCAACGTGGTCACAAACCGTTGGCGGTATGTCGCCGGATCGTGCGACCCGTACTTGTGAAAGCGAGACATGGCCGTACCGCTGCCATTCGCTGAGGCAGCGGTCGCCACCGTTCCCTTCAGTCTCCGCCCCCCACCCCACCGAGCAGCTTGACCTCCCCGGGGGCCGTAAAGAAGCCGGGTCCACCGTCGCGCAAGGCGAGCGTCGGTCTTTTCTTGAGCATGACGCAGGTCTGCCGCGACGGCGTACTCAGCCAGCAAGTCGGCGTGATGCGCGTGGTCGATGAAGACACCGTTTGGCTGCTCAACGTAGCGGTGAGCCCGTAAAGGCGGTCGTCCACCCCAAGGGTGCGACACCACGTTGTTGCTGTCCGTGACAGCCTCCTCTACTGCTGATCTGTCATTCACCTCGCCTTTCCCGTCGGCGCAGAGGCTACGGTCGGCGTCGCAAGAGTCACCATGAGCGACCTCCCTCCCGTTAGCAGCAGCTTTGCCACTGGCATCGCCCTCTCTGGGGGACCCGGGAGTTGCGCAGGATTCTGAGGAGTACAGCGCGGCCGCGTCTGCCGCCACCGCCGCCGAGGAGGCGGGCGGCCACCCTCTGCTGCCACGCGGTGCTTCGCGGCTTTGCAATACATTCACTGACGTAGTGCCCGCGCTGCCACTGCTGATCGCTTGGCGGCCAACCACAGCGACGTCCCCAAAGACACTATCTTCGCTGGAGTTCGGCAGGTCCGCTATGGTGGGCCGACTCGTCTGCGCCCCTGTCGTCGCGAGTGTGTCCCCCCCTCCTCCAGGCGAGTCCCCCAATTCCACTGATGGGTCGCGCCTGGGGGAGTGGTGCACCTTCCCCTGCGCCGTGGCCCCCGCAGACTTCGACCTCCGGTGAGTCACTGGTGAAGCCCTGCGCACAGCAGTGCGGCTAGCCACGTACCATGCCTTGAGCTCCGCAGGGACATAGTCGATTGGCTCGTCGTCGAGGAGAACGCCGTTTGAGGTGTTGCCGTGGCGTTGCCGTCGCGGGGGTGCGTCATTTGCACCGCGGCTGCGGTGCCCATCTCTCGACTCAGGGCCAGCCTGCACAAAGACGACGCTGTGCTCGTAGTCCAGAGCGCGACGTTTGCGGAGAAAGCGACGTTCTTGTTCGTCGCGCTGTCGCTGCACCCACTCCGCGTGCACCCGCGCGTCGATGTTTTTATGCTTGCTGCCGGTGAGCGCACGCATGATTCCTGGAGTAGACCACATCGGGTGGCTAGGGTCACCTGTCTGTGTACTGACCGCCTGCGTCCTCGACCCGGGCGCCACAAAGCCCTGCGGCATGCGGTAGTCCTCGTCGCTCTCATCGGATAGGGTAGTGGTGGTGGAGGAAAATTTCTCGACAAACAAAGTGGTCGGATCACGGTAGCCCGACGCGGCTTCCCCGGCGCGGGGGTGCTGCATGAGCTTTGGTCTCTATGCCGGTTGGTGCAGCCACTGCCAGCTTTACAGTGAGGGGATGATGCGGGCGCGCGCGCGTGTGTGTGTGTGTGTGTGTGTCAATCAGCAGCGCTGCTATCCAATCAGCGTCACCATGCATCTATGGGAAACAAAATCTTTACTTCTGTAAGCAGCAGTCACCTTGATTGGCTGCACCTGGTGGAGGTGAGATGCAAAACAACCGCGCCGGAGAGACCAGAGATGAGAAGGGGGTGAGGCGTGGAGGGGAGGGGGGGGGTACACAATGCAGAGTGCGGGTACCCACTAAACACACACACACACACACCACGCACTCACTGACGTGTGTGTGTGCTGGGGGGGTGAAGGGTGGGTGAGGGGAAGGGGGAAGGGGAAAGTCGAAAAAAATTGCAGCACGTGCGGATATGTAGACGTTTCAAACGAAAGGTCAACAAGAAGAGGGGGAGGAAGGGGAGGGGGGGGCGCACGACAGTCAGTGCCTCCAGTGCTGCAACTCTCGCGAGTACCACTGCGAGTGTTCCCGTATTTCTCTGGCATTGCGTTCATGCTGGATGCGTAACACCTGTGCTTGGGGATGTGGGCTGTAGTCGTACGGCAAAGAGCCGACGGCGGCGGTGGTGGTCGCGCTGGCGGAGAGGGGGCGTGGGGGGGGGGGGGGAGACGGTGTCGTGGACGCGGGAGGGGGTTCAACGTGGTTCCCGCGCATCGAAATGGGTTCATCGCCTGTTCAAGATAACATAAACGGGAGTGCCGAGGACGCGGGCGCGGCTTTGCCTATCGCAGATGATGCAAGCGTTCTGTTTCCAGCGGGGTAGGCGTGCGCCACTTCTCGAGTGTTGCCACGAGCGCCACCGTTGCGGCTGTGGCTACTCGTGGAGGTGCTGGTCAGGCTTATGTTCCCCCACGCAGCGGCGCTGTTTGACGCCGTCGGTTTTGGTTGGATAGCGCGTTGTTGCGGGGCACCGAGAACCTCTACGGCGACCGTTGTGCCCGCTACCTTGTCTCTTGCGCCCACGGAAGGCGGCCGTTTGTAGGCGTCATCCCCCACGTGCCTCGCCTCGCCGTTGTCGTCGACGCGCACATCGACACGAGAGCGTGTCGTCGAGGACCACGTAGGCGGAGGAGTGTGCAGCTCGGCAAGACTGGTGCGTGGCACAGCAGATGCCGTGAACGCTGGCGGCGGTGTTCTCATAACGGCTGTTGTCCCGGCGGAGCGCGCCGGCGGCGAGACCGCATGGGAGGTGTTGCCCACGCCAGATCCCAGTGGGATGTGGTCCATTCCAGAAGAGCTCTCCTCTGCCCGCGCCATGGTCGACACCTCAGGACGGTTGGCCTGCTGATGCGCACGCAGTGCTGCAGCCAGTGCTGCCTGGACTTCAGCTGAAGCACGAGGAGGGAGGAGGCGCGACGAGCCCGACGACGCCGCTCTGTTCACCCGTGACTCGTCAGCAATGCCGGATGTCAGAGAGTTTCGACCCGTTGTGTAGTGAGTCGTCGCCGTGCTCGACGATGCGTCGTCGCGCTGTCTGTCAAGCATCGGCCGCGCTTTGCGTATTGGTGCGTGCAGGTACATCGGCGGTCTTTCTAACGGTGCTCGTGATGAGACGTGGTGCGGCATTTGCGCGTGTGGTTCGCCGCTGTGCTCATTAGAGTGTATTCTCAACCGTCCCCACGCCTGATCGGTGGGCATCGACGACGATGACGTGTACGACGACGGCGTCATCGATGGCGACGACGACGACGTCGACTCCATGGACGTCGAGGAGCCGAGGTTGCGCGTGGAGGGGCGTGACACGGCGTGTCGTGTGATAGTGTTCGCTAGTGGTGTCTGGGCGGTGCCCTGCGCACGCGGTGTAATGACATGCTTCGCCGCTGTTTGCGCCGCGGCGGTGAGGCCCTCTACCAGGGAAGGTGAGGCGGCGGCTCTCTCCGCGCTGCGCATCGATGACCGCAGCTGTTGCGAGGCGCCAAACTGGCGTATCCACTCCAGGACATACCCCATCACCGGATCCCGCACGGGCGGCATGGAAGCGCCGCGCGTGGCAGAGGTCGACGGTGCTGCAACAGGCGGTAGTTGGGGCGATGGCGGCGCGCCCACCCTCGACGCCGTCGCTTCTGTTGTCTCCCCGTCTTCGTGCCGTGGTGCATCAACGACCGTGGTGGCCACCGGTTGCTGCGGCAAGGCGAGGTGGGGTTGAGTTGTGGGGATTGCGGCCCCCGAGGGTGGGGGCTCTGCCGAGGCATCTAGGGGCCCTGCGAGCGTTCTCTGGTGTACAGCGACCTTTGAAGCCTCGCGAAGCAGTTCGTGGGCGCGGCGCTGTTCCTCCTCACGGTCAGACAGACTGGCGCGCTGCAGCCTCTCCTGGTCAAGCAGCGCTGACTGAAGCAGATGCAGCATCGTAAGGTGCAGCGCGTCGTGCGAGGTCGGGCGATCCGCTGGGGGCGCTGCGTCCTGTCGATGAGCAGAAGCGAAGTTGACGTCACTTGGTACAGGGGGCGGCGGCGGCGGCAGCGGGGCTGCTGCCGGTGAGAGAGCGGGCGTGTGCTTGCTTTGCATCGCTGCATCCGCGACTGTCGGTGGCGACATCTCTGTCCTCTTCGCTGCCGCAACCACACGACACTCGGTTTCCACAATGACGTCTCTGCGGTCCTCGAGCGCCATCCATCGACTGGGAAGCTGCTCTTGCTGTATTGGCGGGTGCGGCCGAGGGCGATGCGGCGCCCCCTCCTCCACCTGCTGCTGCTGCTGAGAGCTTTGAGTGGGTGTGACAAAGACCGAGTTGTGCGACATCATTATGTTGCGCACCACAGGACTGAGGTCAACGACAACGCGCACTTCCTGCAAAGTTGGTTCGGCTGATCCCAGCGCCGCGGAGTTCGTGGCGTCGCGGCTGCCGCCTCGCGGCGGCGGCAGTACCACAGTCGCCGTCGCCGTGATCGCGTCTGCTGCACCCTGCCCGTCTTGTGCGTCGCTCGTTTTCGGTCCCTCCTGCTCGAGCGGCGTTGTCTCTGGCATTGGTGATTCATCTCGCAGCCACGCGGTGGACGCGGTGAGGGGGATCGGAACGCGTTCGCGAAGATCGACCTCCGCAGCCAAAGATGCATTCATGGGCGCAGCCTGCGCAGTTTGAGCGAATGCCGTTGTAGCCGTACTCATGGCGGCGCCCGTTGCGTTGGGGGTAGAGGCGGAAGCAGCAGCTCTGCTTGTCTTTCTGCCAGAACGGCAGTTCTCAAGGGCGGCGTCCACGGCTTCCTGCAGTGCTGCCTCCGCGAATGCGCAAGCCAATTCGGGGTCCAAGCGCCGTCCCCGCGGCGATTGTGCCCGCTGACGACGTGTTTTCGCTTCTTCAGCGACGCCAGAAGTGGTTCCTGCGCCTGCCTCGAGACAGCCAGCCAGCATGAGGCGCAGCAACTCGTGCTCCATGGCAACCATCACCTGACGCACCGGGTCTGCGTGCGACTGGTGGTTCTGCACCTCAAGTACACTCAGCACCGTCGCATCAACGAGTTGGCGAACGAGAGCATTGTCCCTCAGGGCGGCATCCATCCCCGTCGCCCTGCCCCTGCTTGCGGCGCCAAGGGATGGTGGGGTGATGAAGCATGCTCGTATCGCCGACAACCGTCTGCGCGCCTCTGTCAGGGCCCGCGCTTCGGCAGCCATGTGCGAGGAGACATGCACGCTTCCTCTCTGAAGAGCTGGGTTGTCACAGCCGAGCTCGCTCTCGCGATAGTGCACCGCCGCGGTGACGCTGGAAGGGCGGGGGATGGTTACAGCGGCTGGTGCCGCGTCGTCCTCCCCCCCTCCTTGACGATGCCGTCGATGTTCTGGGGCACTAGCGACCGCCGACAGTACGCCCGCGTCTTCCGTCGCGAGCGCCAGCGCGCGGCTCTCTACCTCGCGCTCCGCGGCGACATAGCGCGCCCACGCACGTGCGTAGTCTGTGAGCATCCCCAGCGGCGCCGACGCCGCGCTGGGGGCGTTTTGGGTCGCGTTGTTGGCGTCATCCCCGATGATGGGGCCGTCTGCTGCATTGATGAGAATCTCAGCTGGAGCGCCGAAGAAGACACTATCGCATGGGGGAAGGGAGCCGACCGCGTTTAGCATGGTATGCCCGTCGCCACCGCTTGCTGCTGCTGCTGCTGCTGCTTGTGGTGGTGACGGCGACGACGGGGCTTCATGGCGGAGGGCGCTGACGACACCAGCGCGGTGGTGCAGAGCCAACCGTAGTTGTGCGTCGGTAGCTTGCGGCATACACAACGCCGGCGTGGTCGCTGTGGCGGCGCCGCTCATCGCGTGTGTGACCTCTTCCAGCCCACCGACAGCAATACGCGGTGGGCTCAGCACCAAAAGTGGTCGCCCAACAGCGGGCTTACTGGCAGTAACACCGGCAGTTGCAATCACAGCGTCCGCTGTCTCCTGACCCCGGGCTGTTCCACTATGAGCGTCTTGAACCCCTTCATGAATGACCTCTGACCACGTACCACCGTAGTGTACTCCTCCTGGCGGCACGCCGCCACGGACGTCCACGCCACATTGCGGGGTATGTGCTGCCCACTCACTCTGGAGAGCACATACATGCAAGGGTGTTGTGCCGGTCTCGCTGGAGAGCAGACTCACAGCTTCCATGTCAAAGCGGCGAGGGAGACGGCCGCTGGCGCGGTTGGCGACGCCGCCGCAGCCAAGGGTGGCGTGCGGGGCTGCGCACCCCGGACGTCTGCCCAGGGAGCGCCCGGGCCACTTGACGTCTCCGCTTTTACTTCTTTGCGCACGCCTGGTGCTGCTGCCCCGCCGCGATTTGGCAGCTTCTCTCTTCACCATCTTCTTCCCGTTGGGGGTGCGCGCGTGACGTTCGACGCCTGTGGACGACGGCGACACCGAGAGTGCTCTGTGCGGGACAGCCGGGTGGAGTCGCTGCACTGCCGCTTCACCAGTGCTGGCGGATTGTGGTGCGTCGGGAGGGCCATGACGGCGGGGTTGGGCGCCGTAGAGGCGTGTCCCCTCCACGAGCCCGGCGTCACGCGCTGCCGCCGTCGCGCGTAGGTCAGCCAACTCGGCCGCAAGCGTAGCCGCGCCGAGAGCCTGTCGTGGGTGTGTGTCTTCCTCTGGGGGGAGGCACACGTGGAGAGGGAGCGTCATGCGTCCTTGCGTCCGCGGTCGTGGAGGCTGTGATCTAGCAGCGTCCCCAACGTACACAGCACGCAGCATCTCTATTCGATTTGTGGAGGGCTTGGGACCGGCAGCCCGCGATGGGATCACAGGTGTCGTGATGCCAGAGGTGTGGTGCCGCATTCCCTTGTCATCTTCTGCTGTCGGCGTGACAGCGCCGTCCGAGAAGTTCGGCTCTATGGGTGCAGCGTCTGCGGCCGCAGCGGGAGGCAGGGGTGGCATCCTTCTGCCCGCGTGCGGCTCTCGCGCACCGTCGTTGCTGTTATTTGATCGTGGGGACAACACGGAGGACGACGGCGCTGAGAGGGGGGGTGCGGTGTGCGTCGGACTGGTCGAGCGCCGCCGTGGGCTCAAAAGCTGTGCAGTGGGCATACCGGCATCGGACGGATCCCTCTTCGATGCAACGTCTGCACAGGGCGGGGACGTGGGCGTGTGGGGGGGCGTGCCGGCCGCGGCAGCAGCCACCTGTGAGGGATCAGGACTACCAGCTGTTTGCTTGCGCTTGCATGGCCGTTGTCGTCGACGATGCGCGGCGCCGCCGGGGGTCGCTGCCACCCTCGTCGGTGTATTCAAGGTCACATGCCCGCCTCTCCCAGGACCCTCTGCCATCACGTAGCTTTTCATGACGTCCGTGGCTCCTTCGAGCATTTTTTTCGTGGTGTGCTCATGTTGGGCACGCTGCCGCTGCGCTGCGGCCTCTTGCGAAGCGGCAAGCTGCTGAACGAGCGACTCTTGCTGCTGTTGCTGAAGACGGCACTCGCGCTGCAGAAGATGGACCGTCTCGCGATGGTGACGTAGCAGCTTATGCTGCTGGCTCTGGAGAAGCTCTGCGTAATGACGGCGCTCCTGTGTGCGTTGACGGCGCTCCTCTTGAAGCTGGCGGTCGTACATGGTGCGTTGACGGTCCAGCTCACTAACGTAGTGGTGCGTCTCCCGCTCTGCCAACTCGCGCAGCGCCATCTCGTATGGTTCCCGCGGTGCCATGGCGTCGCTGTGGACAGGGGGCAGTGGCCGTGAGGGATCCGCCGCTGCACCGCAAAGGCCGCGGGCAGCCATCGGTACAAACGCCGCCGGGCGTGGTAGAGATGTGAATAGCAGATGCTGGCGTTCCTTGTGGGCCTCTGCGGCCGTCGGCGGGCTCGTCTCCGCTCCTCCTCCTCCCCCCCCGCTTGCACCGGTACTGAACTCCACCGGCGACGGCTGCCGAGCAGCCATGAAGGACACCGTCGGCGAAGTCAGGCGTGCTTGCACGGCGGCATGGGCCGGCGCGCTCATGAGGCGGACATCGCGACAGACCCGCTCCAGAAGACGGCGCTGGCGGCTCAGTTCTTCTTGTAGCTCAACAGGAACGGCTGGCAACGCCGCGACGATGCGCTGCACGAGAGCGGTCTGCGCTGCCACATCCAGCGATACAGGATCTGAGCGAAGTAAAGGGGGCGGTTGTGCATAGGGCCGAGGCCCGCCTGCTTCGCCGTGGCCGTGTCTTTCTACCCGCTCCGTGCGCCGTCGGTCAACGTCGTTATTGTCCTGAGCGCCAATCACCGCTTCCACGGTTCCCGTGCCATCCTGTGCGCGATGGCTGCCGACGGCAAGCCACGTGGTGGCTGCATCAGGGGAACTAAGGCTGTACCGGAGGAGGTCTTGCAGCTCTGCCGGGGTGAGCCCAATCTCAGTTGCCGCTGTGGCCCACGTCGGGCCAGAGCGGAGTAGCGCCTCGCGCTTCCGTGCGGCTAGCGAGGGGTCACAGGCCACACCTGGCGCGCTTCGTGGACGGCGATGACGGCTACCGCTTGCGTGTTCGTCTCGCTCATCACCTCCTAGCCCTTCCTGTACGCTCTGGCTGCGGTGACCGGCGGGGTCGTACTTGGCATCACCATCACTATCGTCAAAGTACGCGTGATCGGTGTCATCCGAGGCCGCCGATGTAGTGCACGAGCGAGCCGTTCTGTCCAGGAGGCGCCGGGCGTAGCGAGTGGGGTCAAAGTCGGGCTGGCCACGCTGTTTTCTATGCATTTGCCGCTTCCGCCCCGGGGCCATGGTGCACCGTCCATCAATAACGTCGACGATCTCCGTGATGGAGGCGGTGGCCCAGTACTCGGGGCTGGTACAACTGAGGTCTCCCATACGGCTTTTGCGGGCGCTGCCCTGCCGCCTCCTGCGCCCCGCTGTTGTAGTGCTGCTTGTGGTGGCAGTCGATGAGGCTGACGAGAGTGTGGTGGATATGTCACAAGGGGAAAAGCTTTCGAGTCCTTCAGAGCTCCTGAGGGTCGCTGCAACAGGGTTGCCTGTCTTTGGTTTCGTCTCGGTCAGTGTCGCCGCCTTTTCTGAGCAATGCCCGTGTCCACGCAGGCGTCGCTGGAGGTCTTTCAGCTCTCGTAAGACCGCTGCGCTCTCAGCTGCGGGTGAAGGCACCGGCGGGGACGGGGGATGAGGGGGCGGTGTGCGCGGGGCTGTGGCGGGGGCGGTTGTTGCTCGTGATGGACTGGCTCGTGAGCCCACGGCATTGGGCGCGTGGCGTGGCAATGAGACACGGCTCTTGTTTTCTGAAGAGTCAGTGATAGTCGCTGGTGCCGCCTTCACCGCCATCTCAGCGTCGGCTTCGGCTTGCAGAAACTCGACCACCACTGCAGGCAGGGCTGCCGGTGAGGCGGCCGCCTTCCTCCGCTGTGGTGACTTCGTGGAGGCTGCACCCCTGCCTCTTGTCTGACACGGAGCACTGCCAGGGCGGAAGGCCCGTGTCACCACACGCGGCTCTGTCGTCGGCCTCCACAGACGCTCGCGGGTGTCGGCATCATACCAGTTTGTGACGGCGCCCACGGCGTCCCCCTCGGCCACCGTGCCGGGGCTGTCCCGTAGCAGGCGCGCGCGCTCTGCCGCCAACATCGACTGTGCCGCCGAATGCGTGGTCCGTCTTGCTGGCGTTGTTGGAGCAGCGAAGACGTCCGCAAACGTTTCCACCACATCGCCATTCTCATTGCCCACCAGCGCCTCCACCTCCTCCATCAATGCCGATGCAGGGGCTGCTGGTGGAAGCGGCTGGAGTCGCAATGCTTTTTGGTGAAGCGGCTGCCATTCCGAGTCCTCAAATGTGTCGCTATTTTCGACATCAGAGGAGTCATCACGGTCTCCTCCTGTCCGAGTCGCATCGGCGAAGCGCTCCGCTCGGTGCTGTGCCGGACGCTGCTGTTGCCGCACTGCGGCTCCGCCACCACGACGCCGGTGGCGCGCACTCGGCGCCACCGTTACTACGGCTGCGTTATCCCCCTTCGAGGCCACACCTGGGCTGTCATGCAAGTCGACAGCAGCGGCGATGCGAGTGTCCGTGGCTACTGCCTGCTGCTGCTGCGGCTGGCCAGCTTCAGGCATAAATTGTTCATCCAGGACAGCATCGATGAGTGAGCGGTGCGGCGATGCGGCCGACGACGTCCGTCTCGCCATCCTTGTCAGGCGGCGTGCGGCCCCTGGGTGTGAGGACCGCTGCTGCGTCTGTAAGGACGTCCTTCGAAGCGACTGCTGATGAGCCGCTGACGTTCCGCCATCACTGACGACAGAGGGCCCTGCGCTGCCCTTTGGGGGTGATGTTAAAGCCCTTGACAGTGGCTGTGGCGATGACGAGGGCTGTTGTGGCGGCGGCGCAGACTTCTGTGGCGATGAAGTGGTTCGCCTCTCCGTTATTGTTGCTTCTCGGGTGCGTTGTGGCTGCTGCTTTCTAGGTAATGACCCACATGCGGGTGAGGAAGAGGAGGGTGTTGGGTGCGCCCCGGCCGAAGCGCGAGGGCGACAGCTCCGCGCGGTGGTGGTGGCCGTTGCCCTGAGGTAATGTGCCGAGGAGTTTGTTGAGAGGAGGGACTTCTTGCGCCGGCGTGTCATGGGGGATGCAGGCAGAGGCAGCGGAAGAGGGGCATCCTGTTGCCCCACGTTCCATGCGTCCTGCAGACGTTCCTGCGGCCGCGACTGCAACTCGGTATCAGCAGGGGAGCCCAGAGATGGTGGCGACGACGACGAAGGCTTCACTACATCTGCTGGCACCTTGTCCACCGTTGAGGTCTTTTCTTGAGCATCATCGGCATCAATGAAGTCCATGATGCGGTGCGTCGATATCTGTTTTCGTGTGTGTGCGTGTGTGTGTGCTTGTGTGTGTGTGTGTGTGTGTGGATAGCATGGAGGGGCGCGTGATGTAAAATATGTTTCACGACAGAAAAAAAGAGAGCGGAGAGGCGTCGAGGTGAGGTGAGGAGAGGTGAGGTAAGGGGGTGGTGGTGGGTATGCGTGCGCGAGTGGCTGTCAGACGTCACTGAGGATGGCGCGGCGTGTGTGTGTGTGTGTGCCCAGGGGTTGTCCTGAGCACACACGGCCGAATCCCCCTTCCCACTTCGTCTCTCCGTCGGAGGGGCAACGGCGTGAAGGCGCATAGCCATCACTGCATCCGTTGATTGCCTCTCCTCCTCCCTCGACTCTCTCACTGTACACATGCACACCACAGGTGTACAGTGAGGCGAGGGAGGGAGAGTGGGTGGTGAAGAAAGAGAAAACAACAACAAACAAACAAAAAAAAGAGAGAAAAACATCAATGGTTTACTGGGACTTTCGAAGTTTGCTGGACTGCGACACCGGCCGTTCCGTTTGCCTGTGTTGCAGACTTGCCGCCATGATGGAGCGCAGCGCCTTCTGCTTTTCGAGTGGAACCGTAAAGATGGGCGCCTCGAGTACCGCCGCCGTCTCCCGCAGGACATTCCAAACGAGGTGGATGAATGTCACGAGGGATAAAAGAAAGAACTCGTACAACAGGATTTCTTCATCGAGGTCGTAGGCGAAGGTGCCATGACGGGTCGCGCCCGCACCGCTACCGTCCGTTTGGCCTCTGTACTCTTGTTGCTGCCGACGCCGCACTTGACTGACCTTGTGCAGATACGTGAGGCTGAGGTGTACACCAAAGAGAAGGAACGGTGCGAAGGTGCGACGGAAGGGGAAAAACTCCATGCTGCACAGGTGCGCCAGCATGAGATGAACCGCGAGCTTTGTGTAGAGCAGCCCGACTGTCCAACAAAAGATGCGCGGGTGTCGTCGGAAGACATCTTCCTGTGATGTGAGGAACCACACATTCGCCATGAGCGTCATCACAACAAGCGGGACCAGGCGTGAGAGGGCGTGCAGGAAGGGGAAGTGCCCACCACCGTGCTTCTGGAGCTCCTCCTTCGGCGTGGAACGGATGGCGCGGTAGACTTGATAAATGTTTCCAGCGCTTGTAAGCGCAGAGCCGATTGTCATTAAAAAAACCGCGATGGTGTTGTAGCGCACACGTAGAACTGCCTGGCTGCTGTCGTAGAGACGCAAAACAGATTTCTGCAGAACGCTGTGGCCAATGACCATCTCCTCGTGCCGCTGCGTGAGTGGGTTGAAGGCGAGGGGAATCCGCGTTGGCGGCGGTGGATGGGCAAGATAAGCGGTGCTGCAGTTGATGTTCAAGAGGAGCGGTAGCATCGCCGAGCCGCCTTGGTCCTCTTGCCATGTGAAGTACGGGCAGACAGTCCGCAGCACGATCGCCTCTACATCGAGGGCGGCCTGTGGCGCTGGCTGCCGAAGGACCTGCGGCAGCCAGCGCGACGGCACCTCAATCGCGTTGTTGTACCACCACTGCGGCCCCCCGATCCATGCTGTCCACAAATAGACGGCAATGGCAATAAGGATGCCCTCGTTGGGGCCATTAATGACGGGCAGCACGAGCACGCCGCGGTAGTACTCCTCCCAAGTGTTGAGGAAGAACACAATGACAGTGTTGAGTACGATCAGCCACGTCTTCCAGCACGGACCGGCCGAGACAGCGGCGGCGATAGACAGACCACCAATGATGCAGTTTATGGCGTCGCAGCCGTGATCCATGAGCAGCCCCAGGGGACTTGAGGTGCCCGTGCGACGTGCCTGATGCCCGTCCAGGTTATCGAGAAGCTGGTAGAGGAGGAGCCCCACAGCCGCGAGGACGCACACAAACGTGGGCGGTGGTGGGAGGCGCTCCTTCGCAAACGGCAGCACCGTCGTGCTTACCTCGTTTCGAGTGAGATAGTTGTCTGCCTTGACTGTCAGCTTTGGCATGTAATACACGAGAAGACTGTGAGTGATGCTCACCAGCACAAGGGCGGCAATAGTAATGGTGTTGGGTGCCAACCACACCGGCAGATGGTGAACCAGTTTTCAGCACAGAGGCCGCCACACGTGCTTGTAGATGTAACTGTGGTCTTCGCCACGGTAGACGTAGAGTGTGAGCCTCTCCTTGGCATCTGTGGGAAGGTAGGAGAACATATATATATATGTGTGTAGTCTACAGGGAGGCAGTGAGTGAGGCGTGACACCCCTCCCTCCCTCCTTCCTTCCCTCCCCGCTGGTGCAACGTGGCGTGCGTGGGTCTGTAGTTGGTGTGGATCACCGCACTTCGGCGTGTGCCCTTGATAGCTGCACGCACAGAAACTCTAACGGAGATGTTTGACAGGAAGAGAGGCGAATTGGGCGGGGTTGGTGGTGGTGGTGGTGGTGGAGAGGGAGGAGGAGGAGGAGAAGAGGGGTGAAGGGCATCATCAGGGGCGAATACAGAGACGCGTACATCATACCAACGCATACAGCTGTCATCCTAACGGGGTGGTGTGGTGGTGGTGGTGGTGGGGGGCGTCACTCACCAGTTGAGAGACTCGAGAAAAGGGGGTGGATGGAGGTGAGAACTCAAGGCACATCAGTTGAGCAACGTGGCCACAGAAATGCAGCGTGAACAGGCTGGGGTGCCGCAGCACAGGGGAGAAAGGGCCGAGAGAGAGAGAGAGGGTGGGGGTGAGTGAGTGTGTATATGGGGGAGGGAGGTGCGGGTCAACCAGCCGCGGAGCGCAACTCCGTCCCCTCCCTCCCCCTCGAAAAAAAAAAAGCAGATACCATAGGAATGACTTTATATACATACCGCCTACGGTGCACGTGAAGAGAACATGAAAGGGAGAGAGAGCGCACGAGTCTGTGTGTGTGAGTGTGTGTGTGTGTGCTGCATTCAAACGGGGTAGCACACACACACACACACAGACTCGTGCATAGAAGGGAAAAAAAGTTCTCTCGCAGCTCCAATTACATTTGAAGTGAGGAGGTGAGGGAGTCCTTCTTTTTTTTTTGGGGGAAGAGGGTGGGGAAGAGGGGGGAAGAGGGGGGGAAGAGGGGGAAGAGGGAGGGGCAATGGGGCAGAGAAGACATCGACGCATTTGACGAGGAAGGGGAGAGGGGGGGAAGGCGAACGCGAGGGGTTTGATGAGTCATTGCGATTGCTGTTGCCAACTATGCCGTCGCCGCCTTCACGTACAGGTAGGCGTGTACAGCGCGTGGGTTCCCTCCCTTCTCCCCCACCTGCTTTGCCTTATTCAGGTCAGTGGTGATGGTGGCCCCCGGAAAAGGAGGGGAGGGGGGAGGGGGAGAGGTCCATTGAACTACAGCACCAGAATTGGTGTGCTGGTGTCGGCGTCAGGCGATCGAAGCTGCTGCTACCGATTGCTCAGGACTCTCTAACGGCGGAAAGACAAAGGAGTTGAGGGTTTGCTGCAAGGCAGCCACACTACTCGAACGGTTCATCCTGCGCTGGGGCCACCGATGATGCGAGGTTCGTGCCGTCGGTGCACACGGGGGGTTCTTCTTATGTGGGCTGTGATGTACGATGGGCGTCATCAGTGGTGGCTGGTAGAGGCGGGAGAAGACGTTATGCGACGACCACTTGGTGGTGCCTCTACGCCCGGGTGCCTTGGTGTTTGTTGGCGTCGTGCGCCTAGGGGCTTCAACAGCGATGATGTTGCGACCGTCACGCTTGGTGCCGTCTAGTGCCGAGGGTGCATGCTGGATCGCGCGGCCGGACCCACTGCGTCTCGCGGCGATTCTTGTGCTGTTCCGCTTCTTGTGATGTTCGCCTGGTGGGTTGCCGTGGCATCCAGCCAGTGGCGCTGCCAACTTTTCGGACGCATCGACATTCCCAACAACAATATGGTGGGATGTCAGTTGGGCGGTGTTCTGTATGTTGGATGGCTTTCTATTGCGATGCGTGCCGCGGGAAGCGGGCCTCAGATTTACTGAAGATGATGATGGAGAACGCGCTGGTGCACTGCCGGGATTCACGAGGGAGTCGCAACGTGTTGGCGGCGGTGTCACTTTGGCTGTGACGCGCCTACCACCGGACTGAACGGGTGATGTGCCGTGGGAAGCTGTGGTGTCGCGCGCGATGCCAGCTGCCGTCGCTGACGTGTGTATCCTGCCCCTTGTAGCCTCAGTGGCCACCGTTGCGCTCCATGGATTGGGTAGAGGTATCGTTGCAGCTGCGCCCAGTGAATGCTTTGTCGACCGGCGGCGCACTGCGGGAATGCACGTCAGCGGTGTATTCGGCAGAGTTGCCGTGCTGTTTTCACCCGCACGACGGCTGACCACGCGAATTCTCACGGGCACTTCTGCCGCTGATGCAGCGTGCGGTGTGGTCGACTTGGGGCTGACTGTGATGGCAGCTGCTTGGTGTTTGTCCAAGTGTGTGCGACCTGTAGCCACGACTGCGGCTGCTGTTGTTGCTCTGTCCTCTGCACCTCCGTGGCATGTAACCACGTCGGCGGAGAGGGATGCGCAAAATACATGTGCGGAGAGCCGCATTCGCTTTGAGTCGCCGACGACAAGACTGTTGTGCGCTGGTACCGAAGCCAGCATTGCGGCTGGTGCTTGAATAATGGAGGGCGTTAGCGTCAGGAATTGTGGAGGTCCAGAGTCGCAGCGAGGTCTCCGAGATGGGCGCGGATATGGCAGCGGAGACCTCTGCGAAGGCTCTTCCACCGTGTCCAAACCGTCATCGATGTTGTTTTGTTGAGCGGGCATGGTGATGTCTCCCCCAGACGCACGTTGTCGCAGACCACGAGTTCCCTCAGAACACCGAAGTAAGCGACGAGCGTGGGGAATGCGAGGCGGCAGATGAGTGAAGCGCTTCGTGTGTGTGAAAAAGGAGGAGGCAGTCGCGCAGCATTTTTGGACGAGGAATACAGGGGTTTACATCAAGGTGAGGGGGGTAGGGGGGGGTAGGAGGTGCATGGTAGTGGGTGAGGATAGGCAGGTGTTGGCACTAAGCGAGACCTTGTCCGCCCACGCCTCACCCCTACCCCAGACAATCGGCTCCCGACCCAACCACAGTGGAGAATCCTCCAAATTACAGTTTTTTTTTCTTCGATACGGGGGAGACATCGGTTCGATTCTCTTTGGCTGTTCGCTTTGTACACACACACACACACACACACACACAGAAAGTCACACGCAACCCCCCCCCCTCCTTTCCTCTCTTGATAGGCAAAGCCATAACCAGCGATGTTCTCACATATGGCGCCTGTGTGTCATAGCGGATGCGACTCAAAGATGAGGTCCAGCACGGGAAAGAGGGGAAGGGAGAGCAACAGGTGCGCCAGACCCGCCCGCTGAGCCATCACCAGCTGCGTCCCCCGGCCCCCTCAGGTCTCGTTGTGTGTGTCTCCATGATCCAAACAAAACGCCATTTGCGAGTCTCACCGCAGTAGCGTGAAATATTGATGGGGTGTCTCGCACAGAAGCGCCGGCATCCATGTTGCAAAAACAGGCGCTCTGCGACTCTCTCTCTCTCTCTCTCTGTGTGTGTGTGTGCGTGTTTTGGGGTGGGTGGGTGGGCGCACAGCGAGTGAGGAGGAGTGGTGTTGGTAAAAACGCCAATCTGATGTTTGTCGGACAGCGTCATCGCCCCTCCCCCTCCCCCGCCGCCCGCCCGCCGCCGCGCCACCCATTCAACGATCGAGGAAGTACCGCTCCCAGAAGGTACGATCTTCTGCCTCAATGGCCAGCTCAAACACTTCAATGTGGCCCAGGTTGCCCTTCTCCTCGCGCGAGCTCGGTTTGTGGCGGATGCACACGGGCTCGTCATAGTGCACGAGCATATTCAGGGTGCCACCAGTGATGGGGTCCTTGGCAACGACTGACTCATAGAGCGGCAGCGCCGAGTCAATGCGGTGCTCCTCGGGGCCGCATTGAACCCTGTACTCCTTCCAGCGCCCCTTGTGGATTTCCCTGCACTCAACACAGTAGTTCCCCCATCTCTTCATGAGCGGGTCAAGCATAACGCTGTAAGACTGCGGCGTCTTGGTCACGTCGGCAAGCTTGAGGCTATGCACAAGGTGGTGGTTGTCACCGCGGGGGTCGAAGCGGAAGCAGCCGAAGGCGTCCCGCTCCAGCAGCAGCAGTTCTTTCATCAGCTCCTCAACCACCAGCGGCATCGACTCCCCGACGCGTTCCCCCGTCTTTACGTCGCGCGGGAACCTCTCAAAGTCGAGCGTCACTTTGACGAGAAGGTGGTCGGTGCGCACGTCCGAGGCGATTATTGTGCGCACGCTCACGGCCGCAGGAACGTACGGATCGCTGGACACCGCCATCAGCCGTGCGTAGTAGCTGCATGCTGCATAGAGCTCGTAGGCCAGGAGGCGGCGCAGTGGATCGTGCGTCACGGAATGCCACGCTTCTCGATCACGCAGGTCGGTGCGCTGGTCGTGGTACGGGCGATGGCCACCTTCGTTTACATCAAGGTGCAGCAGCATCTTGCGGCACTCCATCTCAGCATCCTCAAACAACACACGCAGCTCGCGCTGTGGCGCTTCACCCTCCAACAGCCGCTGGAATCCCTCCGCTAGCAGCATACGCGGCAGCGACGGCAGCGGAACGGCCTCGAGGGCGCCCAAGAAGCGGTGAATGAGGCGGTCTTGGTGGAGGAAGGCGTGGCGCAGGTATATGGAGGGCGGACCGGTGCTGTACACACGCATCGGGATGAGATTTCGCAGGAAGGAACGCTCGCCATCTGCCACCGGTGACTGCAAAGGGGATGATGACGGTGCTGCTGCTGCTGAGGAGGAGGAGGAGGAGCTGCTCGAGGCCCGAGCCGCCGCCGCCGCCGCAGCTGTCACCGTGCCTTGCGGTGATGCGAGGGTCTGCAACAGACGTGCGCGATGCCACATGGCCGCGTCAAAGTGACAGGTGGGCGAGTTTTTTTTTTTTCTTGGAGGGGGGGGGGGGATGGTACGAGGCCAGAGGGTCTCCTGGAATAAGTGACGCGACGATCTGGTGCTACAGGCGAGTGGCACTCGAACCGTTCCCCCTCTCTCTGCTGGGAAGGATGAGGGAGAGTAATGGAGTGGGGATGTGATTTTGTGTGTGTGTGTGTGTGCATCACCATGGACGTGTAGACACACACACACACACACACAAAAACGTCAGTACCAGATGTAAGCTGATGGATGGGGGATCACCCACTGCGAGGTCCACATCGGATAACGGCCACGGTAGCGAGTATGTTAGCCATGTTTGGCGAGGCGGGACAGAGGAGAAAAAGAAATAGCTCTGATGATGTGAGTGTGTAGGTGGTGGGTGCAGCGGTTGCCGAGCCTGGCCTCTTCCGAATTGGGAAGGGGGTGGGGGGGGGGAGAGGGACGCGCATTCCTTCGCCATCCGTGCTAAACTCCGGGATCATCCGCACACGGCCACTTTTGCCACACAATCGCCCTCTCCAAGTATCAACGGAGGGAGGAAAGGATGGGGGGAGCGCACAACATTTGAGGTTTTCGATTCTTTTTGTTTTCGTTCTGCTTTACGTGTGCTCTCCGTTTCCCCCGCTCCCTCATCCCCCCCATGCGTGGGGAATTTTTTAGTTTTAGCGAAGCGCCATACGTGTTTAGCTGCATCATTGCCGCAACAGACATGCACACACACATATATATATATAAATATAAAATTTAAACGAGTACAAGGAGAGAGGGGAGGGGAGGAGGAGAATAGCAGGTGGTCCCACTGTGTGTTCATGTGTATTTCTGCTGGTGTTGCCACATCACACTCGTCGTGGGCGTCTGTTTCCCTTTGCTTCGCGCGCCACCTCTCCCCCTCTCCCTCCCCCCCCCAATTTCTACACACCTCAGACTTTACGTGTTCCGCAACCTCCAGCGCTGCCGCTGTACCTTATTCATGTCAACACAAGCACCACTCCTGTGCGCGTGCACGCTATGATCCGCGTTTCACGACGCGCTTGTTGACCTTCTTTCCGCGGCCTTTGATGCGACGCGGGCCCCGCTTGACATAGCCCGGGACACGCGCCGAGGGGTCGATCGACTTGTAGTTGCGGTTGAATCGCTCCTTGTTGAACTCTTTGATCGCGCGCTTCTTGCGTGCACGCGCTGGCAGCTCGATGACGTCCTTTTTGCCGCCCTTCGAGCGCGTCTGCCCCGTGAGCAGCTGGCGGTCGCGCATCTTGCGGGCACGGCCGTTGTCTTCGTCGCTGTCATCGTTGTCGTGGTCGTCTTCGCCGTCGAAGCGGATGCGGATCTGCTCCGTCGTGCCGGCTGTGCGGCGGGTGACCACATTGTCAAGCACCTTGAACGCCTCTGGGTGGTGTTCAAGGAAGGTCTGGAGGTTCACACCGAGAGTGCCTTCGAAGCGTGAGTTGAAGTGCATCCACTTGCCGATGAGGTTGCCAACGTCGCCGATGTACATCGGGCGCGGGACACGCGGCATCGCCATCAGCACCTCCTCCACAGCGGCTTTGTGGAGGCGGGCCACCTGCCGCTGCCGCTCTCCTGTGATGGGAAACATCTTCCAGGGGAGCTCAATGAAGCCGTAGTTGCCGCGCGTTGCCACAGTTGCCGCACCGCTGGTCCCCATCATCGACTTCACCGCGAAGCACCGCAGCTGCTCCGTCCGCGACTGCACCGCCCCCCGGGACCCCTTGACGCGGCTCGACAGTGTCGCTGACGCCGACGCAGCCTTACTGCTCTCCGTGACTTTTCGCACCCGCTGATCACTCGATGTCGGAAGCAGCAGGCCATCGTCCGCCACTTGCAAGCCGCAGCACCGCAGATATGTCTGCAGTGACCCCGCGTCGTGAGCGAGGGTCTGGTCCCACTGCAGGCGGCGGTTCACTTCATCCACTGGTAGCGAGTAGGGGCCGACGGCATCGTACAAGAGGTGCATGAGTATGCCGTAGAAGACCCCGTTGGCGCCGTCGAGCTTCATCGTGAAGCGCTGCCGGACGCGAAGAAGAGCCGCACTGCGGGCACGATCGGCGCCCTCGAGGCTGCTCGGGCCAGGGAGGTATCGGTAGAGCCCCCATGCCATGGCGAAGGTGTCGAGCACGGCGGGGGGTGCGACGGGGTACAGATAGCACACCGTCGCCTGCAACTGCAGGTTCGGCAGGTGAGTGTAGTAGTTCGAGTAGCGAGCCAACTCCTGCGCCGAGGGGGCGGTGGTGACACCGCTAGAGGCGGCCGGCCTCGGGCGCGTGGTGGAGGCGAGTGTTGGCGTGTACGGTAGCACAGCGGCGGCAGGCAGCGACGCTGCCGCCGCCCCGCCTTTCTGCAGCCTTCGTTTCTTTGACGGATGGGCGGCCGCTCCCTTTTTGGTGTCTTCCTCGTTCGATGCGTCACCCGCTGCGGCGGCTTCAGCTTCGTTGTCCGCCATGCGCGGCAGCAGTCGGCACACGGCCGCGATCGTGCGGAGCGCGGCGTCGGCGAGGGTGGTGTTCTTGCGCGCCTCAAAGCGAGTCGAGCGGTCGCACAAGACGCGAGCCGCGTACGCGAGGCGGTGGTGCGCGTGGACAAGGCTGGCGGCACCCCAGTTGCAGCATAGTGTGTAGTAAAGGTTTGACTCAAGGTGCCCTGGTTGATGTTGGTAGCAGCGGACGAGCAGCTGAAGAGCACCGGCCAGGTCTCCGTTGGCGAAGGCTGTGCAGACGTCGTTGTCCAGACGTAGGGCAGCCGACAAGGACGGCCTGACCAGGGGAGTGGCTGCCACCGCCACCCCTGCGATGCCGTCGTCTGCAGCGGCGGCGGTGGTGCTGCTGCTGCTGCTGTTGCTCAGCGTCGAGGACCCTGGTGCAAAGAGCGCCACGGGTGTCCAGCGCAGCGGGTGTCCGTCCTCGCACAGCACGTCGACAGGAGTATAGGTGTATGACACCGCGCTCTGATTGTCGCCGTCCTTGTCTTCATCGTCTCTCGTCAGACCACCCGGTCCTGTGAAGAACACGGCGCGAGTTTGGACGCCTTGCAGGTCCTCGGCGTCCACAACGTCGGGGAGGGTTATCAGCAGGGATTGCGACGGAGGCCCGGTCAGCCACAGCGACGCCGCACCGCTCGCTGCTGTCGACGAGGTCGCTTGTGCCAGTGCTGATTGCCGCACCACCGCAGATGTGGAGATAACAATACGCCGCTGGGATGTGAAGTAGCCCGAGGGCGACGCAGTCGTGGCGGTACCACGGCTGATGGTGTTCCTGCTGTTGCTGCTGGTGCTTGCAGCGGTGGCGTCACTCGATTCGACTGGCTTCTCTGAAACAGCGAGTTGCAGCATGCCGGTGAGACCCACGCACCGCGCCGCCCACGCGAAGGCATGTGCGCTGTACACATCGCCGGCTACGACAAGCACCTGCATGGCCGACGGCGTGGTTTCGAGCTGCACTGATGACGCTGCGTACTGCGCGGCAGCCAGCAGCGCGGGCCACATGCAGCGCTGAAGTAGCTCTTCGGGCTTACCGCTATCGCCTTTCACAGCTGTGGTCGCGGCAAGTCGTACGACGGCACGAGGCACATCAAGCGGCAACTCCGGTATGATCTGCGCCCAGTTCTTCTTCTTGCAGGCCGCCCCGTTGGGCAGTGGCGGCCATGGGGTGAAGGTGCCGCCCCCGGCCGCGGAATGCTTATCGGGACTTTCGGCTGCATCGACTACGCGGCCACGCTTGCTACCACGCGCTTTGCCGCTGGCCTCTGATGTCTTCGCGGGTGCGGCAGACGCGGTGTCAGCCCCCGCGCGCTTCTTCTCCCGCACTACGCCGCTCTTGTGGAGGGTGTTGCGGTGGTCCAACCAGTTCTTGGCAAAGCACTCTTGGGAGCAGAAGAATCCACGATCCGTCGCCGCCTCTGCCTGGCACAGCGGACACTGGAAGGCGGTTGAGGTCTGCACGCTGCATCCTTGACAGGCAACCTGCAGCGGTGCTGCTGCGTCGGTCATGATGGTCGGGGAGGGGGGTGGGTAGTCGGTTGTATTGGCTGGGAAGCTGGAGAGAGTTCTGGTAGACCTGTGATGGGTCTGCACCAGCCGTCGACAGCAGCCTCCAGACGATTTCTTAGAATACGCGCACTGTGAGTTGATTGCCAAGGGACACAAGAGAGGTGGAGGGGGAGAGGTGAGTAGTAGTGGTGGGGGTAGTGATAATGGTCCTGACAGAATTGGGAGGAGGATGGCAAAGAAGAAGACGTTGGCGAAGTAGGGTGTGGGTTACACCAACACGACCACCACCACACTACGCTGTTGCCGGGGGCGGAGGTGCGCCTGAGAGGCTACCGAGAGAAAGCACGACGCTCCCCATTCTGGTGTTGGGTGCGTGTGTAGACATGCGGTTAGGGGATGCAGCGGGAGAACAGCACAGGTGGCGGCGGCAGGTTGTACGGCGGTGGGTAGATACCCCCTCCTCCTCCCCCCTCCTCCTCCAACGCACCGATGTAGCCAAGGCAGCACATGTGTACCCCTCTCCTCCTCCTCTTCTCCCTCCTGCTGCCGTTGCGATCTAGCAAGTCAGAGACCGACGAGTTCGTGGCGTGTCAGACCTGTCGAAGAAAGACGCAGTCGTGCGAAGTATTGTGTGACATTTTTTTTTTCATCTCCATCCCTCTCTTTTTTTTGTATATCAGATAAAAATATGTTTGAATGGGGGAGAGAGGAGGCGGGGTGGGGGGTGGGGCCTACGTTGCGCCACGGCGAGCCTGACGTTGTTGGTGGAAACACCGTTCAACTGTGCGATGGCGTCCACCGCCGGTCGTTATTGCCGCCAACCGCGCCAGGAAAGCGCTGCTATCGTCATCGAAGTAGCGCTCGTCTGAGTCAACCAGCGGGTCTGGCGGCGTCTCCTCCTCGTCCCCCCCACCCCTCCACCACCCGTAGCTCTCATGCAGCATATCCGATGCTGCCGACGGCGCACGCGCGGGTTGGGAACGGCAGTGAGGGTATTCGAAGGAGTCGCTGACGTTCGCTCGAATCTCATCTCGACGCACGGCAGCGCCGCGAGACTGTGACTTTATGCCGTCCTTGTAGAAGACGTCCACGTAGTTGTACGGGGTGGTGCGCTGGCGAAGCGCGTGACGATCCCCGACTGCCTTCTCCGATGGCCGTCTCAAGGGGCTCACGGCAACGGCGGCAGGGGAGGCACAGGAGAGGTGCGTGTGCTGCGGCACATGCAGTAGCTCAGCCACGGTTGTTGGGAGATGGACCACCTCACCCCGGCGGGCTGCCAGAGAAAAGGCTTCGGCAAGCGTCTTCGGTGCAGGACGTGCGCGTGGTGGCGACGTCGTGGCCACAAGATGCACACCGCTGTGTGTGTTACGCGGCGACGACATCCACACACCGGGGCCGCGCTCCAGTGGTAGTCGCGTGATGAGGAGCGGCGCTGGCGATGCGCCGACGTGATGTGCTGTGTGGCCCTCTGCATGTCCCCAACGACGCCGGGAGCAACTATATTGGTCCACATTCACGTGACGGGCGACGTCGACGTTGGTGGGTGAGGCCTCGGATGATGCATGCAAGGTGCCTTCACTGCCACCACCACCACCATCGGCGCTGCCCCCGGTTTTCACACAGCGCACGATCTTTTGCTGCTGAACGTGCCGGATCCACGCAGCTGTCGGGGTGGCATAGGCATGCGTGGGCCGTGTACGGGTCGGAGTTTCGCTGACGCCTGTGCTGGAGCTCATGGTCGACACGGTAACGTCTGCCGCCACCGACGACTGCGTCATGCGTCTGTCCGTGATTACCTCGAGCACGAGCGGCTGACGAGAGTGCGTGGAGGCCGTGGCAGGTGCAGGGTCAAAGGGCAGTGTTGCTGCAGAAGGCACGTGCGAGGGTGTGCGATGGCATCGGGCGGGGAAAGCCTCGGGCGCAGCGGTCAGCAGCATTGACTCACCGGCGGACGAAGGTGTACAAATACAGTTGCCAGCGTGCGAGTCCGGCATCGCCTCCGCGCGGCCCACGCCCTCCTCGTTGCCAATGTCATTGAGAGGCGAGGCCTCCCACGGGGCTCCATCATCGTGATGTGTTTTGAAAGTCGCCCAGCGTGCGGGCCCGCTGTGTCGTGTATGCTGCGGGTCGTAGGCGTACACGTCTCCATCTGCGTATGGGCGAGGTGAGCTCATCGAGAGCGGCGTCGGTGAAGAGACCGAGGCGGCTTCGGCTGGGAGTAGTCGCGATGTCGCCCCAGGTTCGCGCTGCGGAGAGTACTTGAGCATGAGTGCAGCATAGCTGCGGAGGGGTGAGCTGCGAAGGGAGCAGGGAATCGTGTGGCGAGTCATCAAGGGCCGTTCAGGGCGGGTGGCGGACACGTGTCGCGAGTGCGATCTCCTACGTGGTCGGTGTGATGTATCGATCTCCTTATCAGCGTCATTCACTTGATGTTGACGCGTGCGTGAAAGAGGCCGTGGCAGCTTGCTGGGGCCCTGGGCCACACAACCATCGCGGTTCTCAGCCGACATCGCATGAGAGTCGTCGTCGCCGTCTTGTGCTGTGCTCCCTTCCCGCACGGCCAGCTCAGCCCTGCGCGAGGCCAGGTGCCTATTCCGGACGGTCGCCTTGGTGCACTGCAGGGCGTGCAGCAGCGCGCTAACCTCAGCCGCGTTGACACGCTCGTGGCCCTTCAAGAGTTGCTGCTGTTCCTCTTCTGTCGGCAGCACTGTCGTCAACGATCGGCGATTGTCCGGCGTCGTGTTGATGCTCAGCTGAATGTCGAGCGATCTTTGTTTGGTGTGTGGGGCGCTCCCACCGCTGGAAGCAGGTCCGCTGCTCGTCGTGTCCCCTGTGACAGTGGTGGTCAGCGTTGTCAGATTGGTCCAGTGTGGCGAAGGCGACGAAGTCCAAGTTGGCTGCTGCTGCTGTTGTTGTTCCTGCTGAGATGACGACTCTGCATGGGCTTTCAGGGCGTTCCATCTCGTCGAGTGGGAGGAGGCGGAGTTCGACGTCGGGTTCCACTCAAAGAAGGCGGGCGTGTCGTCTAATACTAGCGCCGGGCTAGTCGCCGCCGTCGCTGCCCCGGTGACTGTCGCTGCCACCTCCATGTGCTGGTGTAGTCGCGTTGCCGAGATGGAGGGTGAGAAAGACGCAGAGGTGGTGGCCGAAGACAGGGTGAAGGCGGAGCTGACTGTCTGCGATGTCGCCGACTTCATTGGTTGTTCTACAGCCTCAGAAACACCAGCATCAACGCCACTCTCAAGGTCGCTCACCACCTCTTCCACGAGCTCACAGCAGCTGTCGTCGTCGTCATCTCCGGGCGGCGCGCGATTTTCCTTAGCCGCCGTGGGCTCTGTGACCACACGGTCTCCTGCGCCACCGCTTTGGTGGGTGCTCTTCGCGCCTTCGGGATGAGACTGTGGCTGTGCCACACCTCCTGCCGACTCTTGCTCTTTCTGCTGCTGCTGCTGTCGCTGACAGTGACGTCGATGCGCGTGATTGCGCACCACAGTGCCACTTCTTGACTCTAGCAAAGCCGTCATCTCGCGAATCGCCTCCACTCGCAGCTCCTCGCGTTCCTGTGTTTCATCGAACACGGTATCCTCAATAGCGGAGCGCAGCGCCACGTCCATTGAGGCCTGCAGCAGCTCGCGCTGGCGCAGTCGAGCTGCCAGTCCACGCCAGTGCAGCTCCCGCAGTCGCATACGCCCCAGGTGCTCGGCTTTCTCGATTACTTCGCGCCGGCTGTTGTCCTCCTCTACGCAGCACAGCGCCAACTCACGGCCAATGTTCAGCAGCTCCAATGCCTCTGCTACAGGCGAGATGTTGAGCAATCGAGTCCGCTGGTGATCGAGTTTCTGCATCGCTTCGAGTCGTTGGCGCGCCAATGTTTCCTGCACAAGGATGCTGGAGGGGTTCAATGCGTCTGCATCGCACTGACATAACCGCTGGAGCATCGTGCGTGCGCTGACCTCGGCGGTCTCGACAACGTCGCGTTTTAACAGCTCATCCGCGAAAAGAGCTGCGCTGACGATGTCGAGGGACACGCTGCCAGAGAGCCGCCGCGTTTGTAGCTGGCGCTCAACCTTCTCGAAACTCATCGCTGGCGGTGTCGTGAGGGTCGCAAGCACCGAGGCCGCCGAGGATCTCGAGGGGAGGGCGGGGGCAGCTGGGGACAGAGGTGATGGCGGCAATGGAGGTACCCGAGTCCGTCGTGGCGCAGCGGCCAGGTTCCCGCCGCCCTCCCTCCTACTCGTTGCCGCCGCCGCGTTGACCTCAGGCGCACGGAGCGGCACCAGCGATAACACACTGAATGCGACTGCCTCTTTCTGCAGTAACGTCTCTCTGCCTTGAAGCATGTTGAGCGTGACTGCCGAACGTCCCTCCCGCTCGAGCTCGACCAACTCTCTGAGAGGCGCGTCCGCAATGATGCGACGCTGCTCCATCACGAATCTGCCGACAACGTCCACTGCGGTGGGCCCTGACAGAGGCGCTGCTGCAGGCGGCGTTGCTTGTTGCCTAACAGGGCGATCGTCGCCGCTGTCTCCATAGGCTAGGCTGCGCGGTTGCCACACAGTGAGGTTACCTCTGGCGTGCTCGTTGGCATTCCTTGGCGACGATAGCCGCGTCGTCCGCTGGGGTTCAACGTCACACAACTCGTTGCGGTGATGCCGCATGCTGTTCTGAGGGGAAGGCTGCGGGGGCGAACGCCACACGTTCGCTGTGTGAACCGCCGATAGCGGCGGTGTCGCGGTGACAGAGATTGTGCGACGTGCGCGCGTGGCGCCACGGGCAGTGCCATCGGCTACACCGTCGCCCCGCTGCGGTTCCGCATTGTCTATGATGTCATTCAAGCGCGATTCCGGCGAGGAGATATCGCGGCTTAGGTGGCCGCCGCCTTTCATTGCTGCGAGGGGCACTGCAGGGGCCTCTGTGTGTGGCGCAGATACCGGCGCAAGCATGGGATCGGATGGAAGGTAGCAGCCGACCGGGCTGTTCTCAGTCGCCATTGCACCCGCTGCGTGCGGGATCGACGTTTTGTGCTGCTGCTGCTGCTGCGGCGGCGGCAGCAACGGCGCGGGTTGCTCGTCCTGCGCAGCCTCCTCGACTACCTCCTCAGAGCGAGTTGCTGCATCAGCCGCCACGCTCGTCAGTGGGCCGTCGAAGTTGGTTGCCGAATAGGGGTCCACGCATTCGACTTTCCTCTCGATCGCACAGTCGCCATCTGCGGTCGAGATGACATCTTCTAGCGTGTCTGTGCCCGACATCGCAGAATCTGCATCGCGGCCCTCTGGGCTGCCTCCGAGAACTGCGGAAGACTCAGGAGAAGCTCGGGCCCAGGGTGCCTGCTTCACCTCATCTTCGAGCGCCTCCACCGACGAGCACAAGGCAGAGTCTGGGGTGACGGCACGTTCGGTTGCCGCATCCTCAACACAAGGGTATTGACTCGATAAACACCAGGACGAGTTCGGCTGGGATGCTGGACGGGCGCTCGCTGTCACCACCACCGCCGGCGACGCGATCGGCATCGTTGCAGCTTGCCAGACCACCTGTTCTCCACTGTCTTCGACGACCTCACCCGTTTCGTTGGGATCGACGATGCTCGGCATCGTCACCACAGCGTTCCCGCACCCTGTTTGTTCCTGCTTTCGCACTCGTTCCACCAACGCTGCCGCTGCCGACGTCATGTCATTACCATCGTCGCTGTGTCGCGCTGAGGAGGGTTCACGTGGTGGTGAGGAGGAGGAGGAGGCGACAGACAACCGGCTCTCAGCCAACAACTCCATCGCAGGGCACTTCTCATTGCTGGTGACCAGTGACAGGGGTGCCTCCAGTGTCTTGACCTCAGTAGACGTCGGCGAACAGGGAGGATCCTGCTGCACCGCCTCGACCGTGGTGGGTGGCACCCCTGTGCTGTCTAGCAGCCACGCGGCAGTCTCACTCTCCGGCAGGCTGCACAAGTCGCCAGACTCGAGATCGCAGTCGCTGTCAATGAGTTCCTCGCGGCCAGTGCTAGAGGACGCAGCCGGTGCTGCTGGAGAATCATCTAAATCATCACACGTTTTTTCCAGCTCGACTTTTGGTGTTGCTGGTGCAAAGGGGAGACGAGGGTCTCTTGTCGGGTCGGGTTGCGTGTGCGGGATGAGAGTCAGCTCATGCTCAGGGAGGCACTCAGCACGTGCAGGCGGCACAGCTGCGGCTTCTGCGACGGCGACGTTCGAGAAGTCCACGTCGTCTCTATCTAGCCTGCTTGGCATACGTGCGCCAGGTCGCGTCGACGATGCCTCCTCCCCTTCGGCCGCTGCTGAAGCTTCGCAGCCGTCCCTGGATGACATCACTGCCGAAGAGACTTTTTCATGTGCCAGGTGGTCTTCAGCAGAACCTCTCTCAGAGCTCACATCACAGTATGTAGGGTCCTCTGCGCGAGTGGCGCCGCGCGGTTGCAGATGCCCTGCTGGCGGCGGGTTGGTGTCCGCCGCCGCCGCCGCCGCTGCGCTGGGCATTACGTCGTCGACCCCCATCGGTTTTGTAGGCGATGCATGGAGGATTTGACCCTTGAGTGGCTTCCCCACAACGTCATTGGCAGCAGTGCCTGGCACTGAGACGCCAACAACAGCGTCACTGTGTGGCACCACCACGTCGACGTTGCGTTCCCTTGTGTCGGCTAAAGGCGCGCTTTGCCGTGAAGAGGAGGAGGAGGAGGAGGAGGAGGAGGAGGGGGAGAGTGTCGACGAGGCCGCGTCGACGAACGTGAGATGACGCGCTTCCAACGGCGGCAGCTCGGTTGTTGTTCCTGAAGACTGATGCTCAACCTCGCTGCTGTCTTGATGATCCTGGTGTTGTTGCTGAGGTTGGTGTGAGCGGCTCCGATCCCCGTTGATTGCCATTGCTGTTTCTGCAGGCGCGGGAGAGACGGGCACTGAAGAGGCCGGGGTGCGCGCCCCGTGTGTCAGTGCCACCGGCAACGGCTCTGATTGCACCGACACTCGAGAGCTTTCCAGCGCGTAGGGTGACACCAACAACGCTTGGGAGGCTGTGTGCGGTAACGGCACTCGGCGTCCGGCGTCCCTCGCCGATGGTGAGGCGTCCACGGTAGAGCTGTTGTGGCTGTCGCCGTCGAAAGGAGGCCCGAGGCGGTGCGCTGAGCGGTTTCTTGGGGGAAGAAGTGGTTGTACTGCTGCTGCGTGTCTTTCTTCTGGGGTGGGGTCCAGAGCACCCTGCAATGGTGAGCACCCGTTGCCACTGTGAGTGTTGGGGGTGGGGCTGCTGCTGGGGTTCACTGGGATTTTCACATAGAGCCGCTGAGGGTGGCGACAGGAGTGCACCTCTGTGTTGTATAGTTGCCCTTCATTCGGCGCGGCGAGCTCTGCGATGCCTGGCGCCGCCACCTCTCGCGCCGGCAGCGGGGGATCATCCGTCGATCGTCGCATTTCCATCAACGCTGCGTTGTTGGGGAGGCAACCTGAGCGATGCAGCTGCGACGGCGGCGGTGACGGCGGCGAGGACACGGAGTCGCAAGTCGCTGCTGGCGGGTGTGGCGTGGTGGATAGCGGGGAATGAAGATGCAGCTGTTTGTGCAACGTCGTCGCCTCGCTTTCGGCGCGGAAGGAGCTGGACGAGTCGACGTCCAGCGCTACTGGTGGGGACGGCATAAACATGCTTGCTTTCTGCATAGCGGTCAAGGATCTTTTGTTTTTGTTTTTGGGGTGTGTGGGGAGGGGAGGTGCGCACGTGTCTGCGTATGTACCATTCGATCGCCTCCAACCACGCAACGACTATGGCGCGCAGTCCCACAGTTAGAGCTCCCCCTCGTCGTCGGCAATAAACACTCTCCCACCACCCCTTCCCCTTTCACAGAGGCGGACTGAGGAATCAGTGTTGCGGCGGCTCGAAGACGCACATAAATGCGGTGACTGGTACACACTCAGGTTGCCAGCAAAAGAAGAGGGGGAGGGGGAGGGTGGAGCGTAACACACGAAGAGGTTAAAGAGGTCCACGCTGTCTCCCGCCTGGCAGGGATTGTGGCTTGACTTCTGTTCAGTGTCACGAACGCGTGAGGAAGTGCAGTGTTGGTAATGGAGTGGGAGTGGGAGGGGGCAGGGAGGAAGGAGGAGGGGAGATGAGACAGTTGCGGTGACCGACCCCCCCTCCCTCCCTCCCTCCACCCCCCAAGCCACATGCACACATGTGTTTTTGCATCACCCGATCGGGATGACGATAAGAGCGAACCGAATAGCGATTCCCCATCCGCTGATCAGCGGGTGTGAGACACACACACACACGAAAGTGTACTCCACACGGGCCGGCAGCGCCCCCCCCCCTCCCCATGCACCGACATAGATGCAACGAGAATACTCGCGAGAGGGCAACGCCCATGACGCCGCCGCTGTGTTTAGTTGCCCCGTTTGTTATGTGCGTTGTGCTTTGGTTAGAGGGCCTTTCCGATTTATCTCAACAAAAACAAGAAACAGGATAACGACCATGTGAGAGGGGGGATGCATGTCGTGTTTATCAGATGCCCAACGCTGCCGCATCGGCTGCCTCGTAGACGCGGCGCAGCACATACACAAGGCGACAGTCTTGCAGACTCCCGGGAACCACCAGCAGCTCTAACTGACGCAGGAAGGCAAGAAGCCCTGCTAGACCAAGGAAGCTCTCGTTGATCGACTTATCCGGCGTGCCCATAGCGGTGGCGTCCCCACCTTTGGTCGTGATTCCCCCCTGGTCGCCTTCAATCGGTATCCCAAGCAGCTCGCAGAGAATCTCCAGCACCATGTGAGGCAGTGTGCGCTGGAGGATGGACCGCGTGGCGGCGATCTCCTCATTGTCTTCAGTCCCCATCGCTGGCAGCGTTGATCCATTCGTGCCATCGTGACTGTATGAGTAGGGCAGCAACATGAGGTTCGCCAAACACTCGCCCAGCACTTCTCGCAGTCGCGTCTGCGATGCCGGCTCACCGTCGTGCTGCAGTGCTCGCCAACCGGTTTGATACACCCGTGCGCCAAACAGCGTTGTTACCTTCTTTCGCTGTTGCCAGCTGCTCGGCATGAGAACAAGCGTGTCTTCGCTTCCGTTCCCCGTAGCGTCTCCCGACGACTGCGACACCGACCGCGGCACAACGCACTCGAAGAGGTGCTGGAGGTACCCCATCCACAGCTGCAGCAGGCCGCGGGTCTGGCAGGCACAACCAAAGACACAGCTGTGCACTGTGGTCACGAGCCCGCGGAAGGTCGATATGTCAGCGGAGGTACAAAAGGTGATCGTGCGACCAACGAACTCAGTCCCGTCCACTTCACCTGCCACGCGGCGCTGCTCCTCCAGTGCGGCACGCAGGCTGTGCAGGGCGCGGCCGCAACTACGGTAGGCGCCCACCACCATCAGCAGTCCACACGGCGCGGAGGCGAGAGAGGCCGAGGCCAGGCGGCTGTGGCGGGCGAGAGCTGCAGTGAGGCGCGCCTCCGCAGAGGCCGGTGTCGCTTCGTCTCCGCCGCACTGAAATAAAGGGTCGTCTTGGCGGTACTGCATGTCTATCCGCGCCCTTTCTCTGGAGAGGGCTGCTGCGCCTCCGTCTCGCCGCGCCTGTGGCGATCCTGCCTCAGCGGCACCAGAGAGGTCCCACGGCGAGGCCACCGCAGTGGTTGGAGATGATAGCGCCGTTGACGGGTGTGCGAGCTCGGTTGCACCGAACCATGCGGCCATCTCCGTCACGGCTGCCGCGGTGTCATCATCTGAAAGTCGCTCATCGCGTCGCGTCCAGTGACGCAGACACAGGGCGGTGTGCCGCTGCACTGTGGTGTACAACTCTTCCAAGCCCCACGGAAGCGAGACGAGGCCGCTCGCAAGGAGCAGCAAAACGTCCTTGGCGGTAGCAAGGTCTGTCCACGCTGGGGAGGCCTCCGGTACGGTACATGGCAGGGGCTGGTCTGTGCTGCATCGCCTGACCTCGCCATCGTTTTGTCTACTACCCAGGAGCACCATGAGCGGCAGGAGGTAGGATGTCAGCAGCGCCTCATCCTCCCGCGCCATACGACCCCGTCGCTCCAGCTGCAGCAGCACCCCATGCGCCAGCAGCATCCAGAGACGCGTGTCACGGCGCACAACGCACACAAGGGGGTTCCTGCCGGGCGGTGTGGTCATCGTTGCGGCTGAGCCCGCCGCCGACCGCGCCGAGGATGAGCCGTCAGGGTGTCCGTCCGAGGGGCTCATCAGGAGGCGGTAGAGCCGCTGCACAGAGTGGGTGAAGAGTCGCTGGCGTTCGGGGCGGAGAACGAAAAAACAGCTCTGGTCGTACATCGCGTAGAAGTTGGTGGTGACGTCGCACAGCGCAGCAGCCCCATTGGCGGGGCTGTGGACGATGTCCGAAAGAAAACCGGCCATTGTGTTGCCCTCCTCCGATTCGCCTCCCCCCACGATGTCGTCTCTGGCTCCTACACTACACCCGCTGCAATTCGACGCCGAGGCCGCTGCCGTGAGCGGCGCTACATCACTGGTCGGCGGTAAAGGCGACGAGGACGCGGCACAGCACCGTCTGTGCGCCAGCGTCTGCTCCATGCAGTGGGCACAATCGGAGAAGGCAGCGGAGAGTAGTCGTCCACGACGCCGGCAGTAACGCTGGAATTGCTCCGCGAACAATCCGGTCGCCACCTCAGTCACGTCGCTCACACCAACGGCGTCGCCAGCCTGCTCTGCGCCAACGGTGCTCATCCACGACGCTTCCTCCGGCACCTGCACACGCAGCAGCGTCGTGTATAGGTGCCACAGGTACGCGCCCGCCTGGGTGCGCAGTGCTGCCCATGGAACCAACTGAAGCGAGCTCATGGCCGTGGCGGGCGTTTGTCGAAGTGATTCCACCAAACACTGCGCGAAGGCATCCTGCAGCGCCATCGTATTGTGCGCCACCGACTGAAGGACGGAGGGCATCGTCAAGGTGGAGCTCGGGAGGCCACCGCTGCGGAGGGCCAGAGCAGCCTCTCCGTACACTCGCAGCGCGTTACGCAGCTCTGCGATGAAGACTTGGAGGGTGCCCTCCAGGAGTCGCAGGTAAAGGAGCTCGGTGGCCCATGTTGACGACGCCTCGGCTGTCGCCATCGTGGAGCGATTTGCACATGTCTCGACTTGCGCCTGCCTGCTGGCAGACTTTTCGCGGAGTGCAGCCACCAATGTCGTTTCTATCGAAGCGAGCAGTGTGGAGCACCACAGCCAATGCGTCTCGGAGAGTGCGTGTTGCTTCACGTCAGCGGCCAGCCGCAACCGACGCCAGTGCGCCTGCTGCGCCGCCGTCATCCGCCGCACCCCCGCCTTCTCCAGATCTTCCTCCTCCAAGGCGCGGGCCAGCACTTCGTTTGTGTAGAGGTCGGTGCCATAGTACGCGTAAAGAGTATACCAACACCGCCACACCAAGTAGGCCTGCCGTCTCGCGACTGCACTCACAGCAGCACGTAGAGCTGCGAATGACCCCAAAACCTCCGTGTGTGCGGTGCCACTGGGCGACGCGCCGCATCGCCGTGGTAGTTCGACTCGGACACGCTTCTCCGCTGGCGGCTCCTCCACTGACTGCACACCGTTGCTGTGTAGCACCCCAGCGACGCGCTGGACGTCCGCCTCTGTCAACCGACTTGCCCACTCCGTCCATGCCGCTTTTGCACGACCGAGAAGTCGCACGATGAGGGCGGCGATGATGGTGTAGCCGCCTTGACCGAGCACCATGAAGGACTGCGCTGCCTTGGCCAGGGTGCCGGTGAAGTACAATATATCACCCATGTGCCGACGCTGCTGATCCTCCAACGCAGCCTGGCGACTGTGCAGCGCTTTCAGTGTCTCTGCAGCCGCCGATGGAGGCGTTGCTACTCCGGCAGCCACCAGTTCGACGAGGTCGTCCGACCAGGACTGTTCATTTTGCAGTGCTTCACCCATGCTGGCCATGCCGAGGGCGCCAAGAAGCTTGTGCATGGTGGCGGAGCCGTCACGCTCAAGGGCTGCCGCGATGGACGGCGACGAGGAGGACGGTGGCATCGATGTCGTTGTCGCTGCCGTCCTTCCTGCGGCAGGAGAGGCAATCGTGCGCTGCTGTGACCACTGTCTGTACATGGGGACAAGGAGGTAGCGCAGCCATAGCAACGGGGCGTCCTGCACAAGATGCTTGGCGAGGGTGGTTACCGGCACCTCGGCCGACGACGCCAGAGGCGGCTGGGGCGTATGGGAGCCTTGGTGGAGAGGCAGATGGAGCTGCAGCGATTCTAGCGCCTGCTGCATCATCCGCGTCCAACTCAGTGATGGCGCCTGTACTGGCGTGTCACTATCACTCACCAAAGCACCCGCTGCCTCCCCTGATTTGGTGGGTGCACTGCAGGGGCTTGTCCATGGGTCGAGAGGTGACGTGCCATGGCCGCATGGCGGAGAATCGGCTCGCCCCTCGGCGTGCGCGCCTCTCGCCTCTTCGCCCACGAATGCCCTCTTGTCCGCTGCCTCAGCGTTGCTGATGCCAGTGGCACCATCACAGCCCGACTCGGCCACCACCACCGCCTCATCTCCATCCCCCTCTTCCTCATCGTCGCTCAAGCGCACCCACTGTTGCACCATCCAAGGCGGGTAGTCTCCACCCCAGAGAAGTCCTGTCGTCTCTGCAATGAAGCGCGCGTGCAGTCCATCACTGGACGCGTCGGCAACTGTCGCAGGCGACGTAGGCGCCTGTGACGATGCCGCGCCTGCAGTGGCCACCGACGTGGAAGATTCTATGGCGGACCAGAGCAGCTGCATTTCCGATATCTCCGCATTATTCACAGCGGCATCAGATCCTTTGGTGACAACGAGCTGAAGGCGGGCTAAGACGCTCATCGCTGCGGGTGTTGTTGTTGTGGCAGCAGCAGCGCCAGGAGCACCGGGCACGGCATCAGTGAGGGACGGAGTGGGCCCTCCTGACAGTGAGGAAGGGGCAGGTGACCTGCTACGCTTCATGGCCACACTTGCCTCTATCCTCCACTACGCAAACGTGTGAACGCCCTTCGAAACGAGCGGGTGTCTCTCTTGGCCACGCAGAGTTCGATAAGAATACATTTACAGGGAAATGCCTGCAACCGTGAGTGTTTGAGCGGTCGGCAGATGTGTCGATGTGTGTGAGAGGGCGACTGAGAAAAATGAAGAGATGTGCGTGGGCGTAGGGTGTGTGTGTGTGTGTGTGTGTGTCTAGGGTGAACGTGCGGCATGCATGTGAGCGCAATGGCGTAGGGGTCTGGCGCACCGACTTGCCGCTGTTGTTGTTGTCGCCGCCAACATTGCGATGGTTGTTTTGATGTGTTTTGTGCCCCCTCCCCTTTTCCCTTCCCCATTCACGCGCGCGAGCGATTGCTCAGAGGAGACGCTGCGCAGCCGGTGTCTGCGCCAGCGGGAGTCGGATGGCAACATGGACGCTGGGAAGGAAGGAATGGGGCGGACAGATGTGTCCTGCTACGGTGAGCCACAAGGTAAACGGTGTGTGCGTGCGTGTGTGTGTAGAAGGGGGGGGGGCGGCAGAGCAATCGTCGCATCGGCCATGATGAAGCGCTGTTGTGGTGCGCGTGTGTGCTGTTGATATATATATATATATATATTGGGGGGTGTCTATGAATCTATGTATCTCCGGCTCATGGTGCAGTCCACCTTGGATCTCAATATGTCCCCCCCCCTCCCGTCGTACTCATCGGTGTTGGGAGAGAAGAGGCGCCGGAGGAGGAGGGGGACATATTGAGACAGACGGAGCGCTAGGCATCGCTACGCAGGCTTTCTTTCAACTGGTCTACGTACTGCTGAAGCAGCTTCTCACGACCGTCACCAACGAGCAGCGCCACGTACCGCAGGCACGTCTTGGCGTCTCCCATGAGGTGGATGTGCCGCAGCACGTCGGAGCGTTCCGCTACCTCGCGTGACCACGACCGTTTGCCGGTCTCCGTGCTTCCGTCGCGATGGGCGACAACCTGCATGCTGCGATCCGTCTTACCCTCGAGTTCAGCCTTGCTGAGGCCGTAGTAGACGACCACGTCCATCGGCACATAGGTGTCCTGCAGCATACCGCTGTCGTGAAGGATCTGCACGCATCGGCTTCTCTCTTGCAGGTACGTCGGTGGCAGCTCTCGACTCGACTCGGGCAGGGGCATATTGTGTTGCCGCTGCGCCACGAGAAGGTCGACAAGGGTCTGCAAGGCGTCCTGCAACGCATTCGTGTCATCGTGCAGCTGCTGCGTCCACTTCATGACGCGCGAGCGTTGAGCATCGTCGATGTGCAGCGGCCGCATGGAGGGGCTTCTCGTCTGCGCAGACGACGATGGCGGGGGTGGAGCAACACTGCAGAACGCACTACCACCGAGGTTGCCGCTGTGAGCAACGCGCGATGCTGCTGCGGTGACGGAGTTCGGCCCCGGCGCACTCGGTGACCTCAACCCGGGCGCATTCGTGCGCGGTGGTGTACGTTGATAGTGCTGGAGCTGCCACTTCTGCTCCGGGTTTCTATTGCCACGGCCGTCACCACGAGAGGAGCGACTCGGGCTGCGGCTTCCCAGGTACACAGCTGTCATCTCCACTTCTGTCGGATCCCTGTAGTCCTGGGGTGTGGGCGGGTGGCGGTGCGCTTGTGCGGTAGGGCTTTGAACTCTTTTCTTCGCTGGCGGTGGCGATCGCGAGTACGCTGAGCGCGACGGAGGAGTCAAACGTTGGAGATGGGCATTATCATGGAGAATAGATGCAGTGGTGTTCAACGACGTCGCTAGCGGCCCCTGGGGATCCTTGGAGATCGGGGAGCACTCGAACTCAGTATCGTCCAGGACAGGCGCTTGCCGGTGCTCTGCGATGTGCAGCGCCGCATAGGATCCGCTGTCGCTTCGCGCGGCGTTTCCAAGCCGAGACTGCCTCGTATGGCCTACGTACTGAGCCACCAGATCAGCCTCGTTGTCGGCGCGGTGCGTGCGTCGCGCCGAATGTCCGCGAGTCAGCTCAGCAGTGCTGGTGCTCGCCACGGCCCTGCTGGCAGCCGGACTCGGTGAGCGTCCAGTGATCATTACACGGCGCCGCGATGCCTCTTGATGCTCAGTTGACAGCCCTGCGGAGGTGCCCGCGGCCATCAATGGCTGTGGCTTCGCTGATTGAGCCCGCCGCAGTCGTTGTGTGCGTGGCTTGTATCGTCGGAGGAGTTCGGCGTCCGTCTTGTTTTGCACGTCGTCTTCCATTGACGCACACCGTCGCTTCTCGGGCGAGGCAGCGGTGTACCCCATCACGTCTGCCAGTGGGTTCCCCGCCAGTTCCGGGTGTGCCACGCCCCCGTACGTGTTGCGTTTCCCAGCGCCAGGACGAGTTTTTGAGTCGCTTGCGGTCGCACCGGCTGTGTCACTGTCACTGCCACCAGCGCAAGGTAGTGCAGCAACGCCGTGGCTCATCAGCAACTGCTGTTGCTGTACTGTCGTCATGCGGCGCACAATGGTGTCCTCGAGGTACTTGCGCGACTCCTCGGCCAGGTGCTTCACAACCGCCCCTCGTAGAGGCCGCCCGTTGGCTGTCAGTCGCTGCTTTCGCTCCGCCTGCGCCTGCGCCTTCTGCTCCTTCCGCGTCTGCGCCAGCTGCTGGGCTGCGTGTTGGCTGCGCGCAGAGACGCCATAACCAGTCGGGGTCGTCACCCCACGCGTTAGCATGTGCAGGAGGTTCATTGACCGCTCATCCAAAACATCGTCGTCACCGGCAGCGAACGGTGTCGGCCGATTGCCATCGCGACGTCTTGACGTGAAAGCGAACGAAGACATCGTGGAGCCGTCAACAAAAGTGTGGTTGCTGGCCATGCCCGCGTGCAACATCAGCGACGATGATGCGCCGACGTTGTTGCCACCGCGAAGCGTCTCTGCCCGCGCGTACGGCTGCGTGTTGTTGATCATGTTGGGTTGTCGACTCCAGTTGCGCTTGGCGAGGGCCCTGTCTGCCAGAGACGAGTTGCCTAAGAGATGCTCATCGACCACAAGCAGGGTGGGGCATAGGTTGCGAAGCACGGCCATGAATCCCTGCTTGCCCGTCTTCATGATTGGGTTACCGCGCAGCATCAGATGTCGCAACGCCGAGCATAGTGATAGCATCCGCATCGATGTTTGGGTACACAGCCTGTTGAACGTCAGGTCGAGCGTTTGCAGGAGTACAAGATGAGCCACGCCTTCGACTGCAGTGATGTTGTTGTGACCCAGGAAGAGATGCGCCACGCTGAGGTTGCTCTCTAGTCCACCAATGAAGCGCAAACAGTTACGGCGCGCGTTCAGGACTGTCAGCATCTTGCATCCCTGGAGGCCGCTGAGCTCCGTCAGCTTGTTCACGCTGACGTCAAGGCGCAGCAGCGTCGCCGGCAGCGCACAGAGGGTGGTGAGGTGATTTCGACTCAGGTTAAGGACTGTGATGGCGTTGTACGCCGTCCTACCCAGAAGCGCAGCTGGTAGCTTCGCCTTGGTCACCGCGTCCACGCTGCTCTCCCCGCTCTGCGACGCGGATCCCCGCAGTTGCTGTTCTGCGGCGCTCTCGTAAGCGTCCAGCACATCCCACACGGTGCAGGCGCCTCCGAACATGTGCGCCTGGAGCAGGGCACCATCGCAGGTCATGAGCGCTGAGAGGTCCAAGACGCTGTCCAGTACCGGGCTGAGGTTTGCAGTCAAGTCGATTTGATCGTTGAGGTCCACAAAGGGCTCACGTGATGCCACAGAAGTGGCATGCGGTGTGGGCGCGGCGTGCGCGCCGCTTGCTCGATGGGTAGACAAACGTGTCTCTGCCTCTGTGGGCTCTATGGCGTGCGGCGATGGACTGCGACCGGAGGCGGCGGCAAACGGCGAGTGACCACCGCCGCCGCCGCTGTTGGCCTCTTCTGCAGGGGACGTCCGCGCCGGGGATCGAGCAGTAGGTCTCGCCGCCTCGAAGTCATCCCTCTCCCTGCCGGTGGTGGTGGTGGTGGTGGCGCCGCCAAGTTTTCCATTCTTGATGTTCCCGCCTTCTGTCGCCGCCAGCGCGTTCCCAGCTGCGGCCTCGGGTGCTGTCGGGACCACTTTTATGGACGCTGTGGCGGAAGGACCGAACAATTCCTCGCGGCGCTTCTGGAGGGATTCCGCGCTGCCGCTTGCGTAGCTGCGCAGCGATGGAGAGGCGGAGGCGGAGGCAGAGGCGCCGCCTAGAGACGGTGATCGATGACGAGGCGGGTGCAGAGCCGCAGCGTCTTTTGACAGCGACGAGGCCTGCCATCTCGTTCCACGGCTGGAGTGGTTCATGTGCTGGCCACCCCTGAGATGCAGCTGTGTCAGTCCACGACTTGCGACGCTGGCGCCTTCGGACGCAGTGACACCGGCGCCGCAGCGGCGGTGATGGCGCTCGGGCTGGGCGAGCTTGGGTGGGAAGGAGGTGCTCCGTAACGAGGAAGGGCCGCTGGCCTCGCGCGCCCGAACACTGCTGTGCGTTGCACGTGCATCTTCGGTGAGCACCACGTCACACGACACCTCTGCGGCAGCGTGCAGCAGACCCGCCTGTCCTTCTATCGATAAGGCGTTTGCCGACACGTCCAATAGTGTGAGCCGTTGACACCCTAGCAGAAGCAACTCGAGATGGCGCAGAACGCGATCTGTTAGACCGCACCGCCGCCAGATCACCTGCAACTCACTCACGACAGCGGGGTCTGGTCGAAACGACATCCCCTCCATCTTTAGAAGAGACTCGCAGAGGGCCACCACAGGTTTGTCACCCAGCGTCAGGTTAGTCATGTCGATCACCAGCACAGTCGACGGCGTTGCCCTTTGGCAGTCACGGGTGTCGCTGCTGTCATCAGCGGCACAGGTCGCTGGGGCGTAGCTGCAGTAGGTTTGGAGTTTCTTTGCCCAAGCCTCCGTGTCGCCGACGCCCTGGCGCCGCAGCTCCGTTATGAAGAGCGCCTCTAGCCGCCCAGCAAATTGGGTGTGTGTGGACATGCGGGTGATGGTGATATCTACACAAGTCTATGTCTGTTTTCGTTTTTTCTTTTGAGTGCGTGTATGTGGGCCGGGTGATGTGGCATGCACCGGCGCGACTCTGTTACGCGTGCAGGTCGATGGTTTTGTGTATCGGGGAGCGTAGGCCGGCAGGCGGGAGGGGAGGAGAGGAGAGGAGAGTGGGGGGGGGGGCGATCGCGTAGGGCGCCGCCAATGCTCAGAGGATGTGCGCTCCCTCCTTCGAGTGTTCTCTTCTTTCAATCCTGTTTGCCAACGGGCGCTCTGATGTGTCGACGACTCTTGCAGCCGTGTGACCCCCAGGTGGGTGCATGAGAACGACGAAAAAAAAAGTTGAAGGTGCGAGAAAAAAAGAAAAGAAAAGTGAGGGAGAGAGAGGGCCGGTGGAGAGGCGATTGCGCGCCCACACCTGGCAGAGGCTACATGTAGGACTTCTCTCACAACACCGAGAGGAGCAGGAACCGGCTACACATCCGTCATTGTGGTGGACGTCGATATTCATGTACGAGTGCATAATGTAGGCAATGGTAGAGATGGCTATGCCACAAGAGGGATGCGCGTGTTCTGTTGGGGAGGGGAAGGAGGAGAAAGTGTGCAGGGCAGGGAGGGGAGATGAACGAGAGTTACACCCGGTCAGCACAAAGAACCCACACATGCATACAGACGGATGGACATCTCTCAACTTAAAGTTATATGGCACACCGACCAACACACACACGCCTACACACACACACACACGCACACAAACATGTATGTGTGTATATGTGCAATGACCCTGGGAAGGGCGGACGGGGAGGGGGAGACTCGATAATGGGATTCCGCGGTCCAATGACCTATCCCTTCCTTTTGGATCACAGCAGTTCGCCATCGATGACAAGCTTGTACAGCGCTGGGTGCGCATCACGCCCAACTGCCTCTAACGACTGCTTCGTCGTCTTGACGAGCAGCGCGCGCTGGAGTAGGGTGCAGCGGCGGTCGTACTGCCGCTCAAAGAGCTGCCGGACGACCGGGTGAGAGGCCTCTCCAAGGCGGATGAAGAGACTGCTGAGGTCGACCAAGAGGATCAGATCTGTTTGCCAGGCCGGCGCACTGGCGGCCGATGCGATGCCGAAAGACCGCGCGGACGCTGAGGAGGTCGACAGCACTGCGTCGTTGAGTAGGCGGTCCGCGGTGGAGTTCGGCAGGCGGCCATCGCTGCCGACTGCAGACGCGGCATGCGAGGAGGGGTCCTGCGCCATCACATAAGCTGTGTAGTCCGCGAGTCTGCGGGTGAGTCTGTGGAACTGCTTCGGCTTGTTCGAGAGATCGATGCAGCAGCGGAGGACGGCCTCCACTTCGCGCAGGGTCATTCCTGCCAGGAGCCGCGGGGGTCGGTAGGGCGGCTGCTGAGCCTCGTTGGGGAATGTCCCCCCTGCCGTATCCTCCCGTGCGGCCTCTGGCTCGTCCTCGTCTTCTTCCTGCATGACTGAAAATCTCTGCGCGTAGGACAGAAGGGCGTCCACCGTCGTCATGGCAGTGGTCAGGACGCGGCCAGAAACGCTGCGCAGGAGCTGAAGCAGCACACACACTTGCTGCATAGTAAGGGGTGCGCCGGTGGCGACATCACTGTTGACCCCCATGGTGCTCTCCCCCGCCAGATCAGCAATGCGCTTGCAGATATCTCCCATGACTGTCGTGTCGACCTCCACCGAGGCGCGCAAGAGTCCTTGCGCCAGTCGCGTGAGGCTGTGGGCTTGCATGGTGTGCACCACCTCGCTGAGCCGTCTGTACGTCGCTCCCATCACTGCCGCGGTGCGCAGTCCACACGCGATCAGGAGGTAGGACAAATTAGCTAACTCTGCGGGGGAACAGGTTGGCAGTACCCGCTCCGTGCAGTGGCGGGCAAGGATATGCACAACGTCGTAGTCGGTCGAGCCGCGTCGTTCTGCCAGCTCCAAGGTGGCCTTCACCACGGATAGGCTCGCATCGTGATGGTAGCGAGCAACGTTGGCCAGTACCGCGGAGCCGATGTTGTCGTGCGGGAAGCAGTCCCGCAGGCAATTCAGGATGGCCAGGGCAGTTGAGGCAACGGACACGAGCATGTGCGGGTCGCTCTGCAGCAACCCGCGAACCTGCGCAGAGAAGATCGGCTGCACTGCTGTCACGCACACGGTGCGCACGCTCGAGTTCCCGGACTGCGTGCCGCACCGCAGCAGGCGAACGGAGAGTTCCAGCGAGAGTTTTCGCCCCATGTCAGCGACTCGACCGAGCAGGACGCCGTAGAGCTGCTGATGGTATACACCAGCCGCGCAGTAGGCCTCAACGCAGAGGACGATTTCGTCCGGCGTCAGGGTTGGGGCGGCTCGCATCGTGCGGGAAATGAAACTGCGCAAAACCTGTTGCTGCAGTTGACTCTCCCCCGACAGCGCCGCGTAGCCGCACAGCAGCAGGGGAATATCGTGCACGTTGTAGGGCAGCTGCACCGCCTGCAGTACGTAGACGGCAAGGGTTCGTGGCAGCAGCCGCATCGTCTCCACCTCAGATGCTGTGGGCTCCGCCTCCGTTGCCATACCATCAACACACCCGATTGGTTCACCCTGTGCGCTACTGAGTTTGGCGGCGTTGGCCTTGCCGGGGATGAGGCGTGCGACGACCTCGACAAGCGCACCGCACTCGCCCACCGTGTAGCAGCGCTGGGCGAGCTGCTGCGGCTGCAAGAGGGAATGAAGCAGTGGCCCATACGGAACAGTGCGCAGCAGCCGCAGGAGCCCCGTCGCATTGTCGTCGTCAACAGCTCCCTCCGCAGTTCTCTGTATGGCGCTGAGGGTGTGCAAAACGGTTATGCGCTGTGCCACCGTCGTCGCACGCTGTGTTGCGGGTGCCGCGCCGCCGCCCGACTCCGGCGCGGGGCGCAAGTGTTCGTGCAGTGCCTCCACAAGGCGCTCGATTAGCCGCTGCACCGAAGGAGCGGGCAGCGGAGCTCCAGTCGCGTGGAGGCGCTGCAGGACCGTAATTGTCTGCGATGTGGTGAGCAGCGGACTGAGCAGATCCAGGAGCTGCAGCAGCATCGACGTGAGAGCGTCGTCAGCGCGGAGGCACAGAGTGGCAGCAGCACAGAGCAACTGCGTCGCTAATGCGCCGGTCGCGGTATCAGCAGCGTCAACAGCATTCGTACTCAACGCCGTGCGGGGCACCCCCCCCTTCGGGGTGTGCACGACGGTTGTCCGCGTCTTCAGGTGCTGTTCTACCGCCGCCACGACGCCACGCACCAAAGCCGAGGAGACGTGCTGGACGCTGTCCGCAACGCACATGACGACCATCACCTCTGTCAGGGCCGTGAGTGGCATCTGGAGCGGTGTCGATGGCGCTGTAGGAGCGCACATGACAGCTGTTAGCGCGGGGTCGAAGACTTCTATGCGGAATAGTCGCAGCGCCGCCGGTTCCACCACCACGGTGTACTCGGTGCGCAAACGGTACAGCAGGTGCACAACCGTCAGTAGGTAGTGCCGATACCGCTGGTGCGTCGTGCTAGCGGTCGCCATGGAAGATCCACTCAGCTGAGTCATGCTGTTCGCGACGGTGGCGGTGGAGGCGATGTAGATGGCTAGGAGCTGATAGACGACCAGGCCGCTGTTGCGTGCGTGGGCGGAGTGTGGGTGCCGCGTCAAGCTTTGTGATTCCCGAGACAGGTGCGACAGTAGTCGCTCCAGCCGCTCCACAACTGCATAAGCCGACGCCACCGCCACCGCGGCATCATCCTGAGCACCATCACCAGCACCGGCGCCGACAACCCTGCTGTGTGACTTGTGTAGAGTATTGTGCAAGGCCGTGAGCTGGGCGAATGTATCAGCAGGCATTCCACACAGAATGGCTGCCGCACTCAGGCGAAGCGCCACCTCTGTGAGCTCCTCCACCGACATCGGGGCCGCGGAGGATGCAGAGAGGTGAAGATGGCTGCTGAGTGTGCTCTGGCCGAGGAATCCCCCAGCCTTGCTCGTGCTGAGGCGGCCCTCCGAGCCGGCGCGCAAGAGGCCCAGCCGCAACAACTTCACCGCCGACTCGGTGAGGCGCGGAAGGAAGAGAGCCGGCAGCAGCGCCAGGGCCTTTTCGACATCCTCCGAGAGGGCAACGGGGGGCGCAGGGGGTCGACCGCTCCGCCCTGTTGCAGGAGATTTCGTACCGGAGCTGCACGAGCTGCGAATCGCGAGGTCGCTTACATCATAACACCCCATCTCCGTCAGCCGAGAGCGGAAGCCATCCCAGACGGCCTCAAGCGCGTCCGCCAGCGCCGCCTCCCGTCCTTCACGCTGCAGTAGTGGCAGCAATCCCTGCGTCAGCGTATCGACAGCGGCGGCGTCGCCACGCAGAAGACACTCAACAAGCGCCTCAATACCAACGAAGAGAAGGTGGCTCACCTGCCGTCGGTACACCGCGGGCGCGAGTATAGCCGTCGCATCAGACGCCGCTGCACCGTCGTCGTCATTGACATTCAGCAGTCCGCTCCCGTCGATGGCGTCCAAGGTGGTTCGCCGCTGAACAGGTTTGCGGCCCTTACGCGTTCGGCGCTGCCGATCTGTGGTAGTCGCCTGCGACTGCGGACCCGGCATCGCAGTGGCAGACAGCACTACGGACAGACTGGGCAGGACCGCCCCACCAGCCGCACCCTCCACCATGCGCTGCTTCAAGTTGAACGAGGGGGCGGTGGTGCCCTGATTTGGACTGCCTTTTTCCGGTATAGCTGTCCCTGTGTCTTCCTGCGTTGCAGCGCCATCCTCTCCGAGATCGTCTGTGGAGCTGAGGACGACGCGGTGGCTATCCTTGTTGCACTGTGCCAGCATCGCTCCTACCTGATCCACGAGGACAGCGCGCGTGCGAACCGGGAGAGGGGCAGTGGCACACGATGCAGAGAAGCGGTTCACCGCCCGCACGACGTCGATGACATCGCCTGGCAATAACGAGACGCAGAGGCCGCTGGTGAGCAGCGACGCCGGGGGGAAGCCAGCGCAGAGCATCGCATACAGCAGCTCCGCCAGTGGGCTGTGTAGAGGCGGACGCGCAGGTAGTGAGTGGGGGACCCCAGTTTTCGCTGCGGCATCGCGGTGCCCCTTCTCGAGGTGCCCCACCAAGTGCCGTACCCGCTGCGGTCGCTTCTCGAGGTAGACCGCAGCGACGGTGCACACGTTTGTGATGACCTGCGTGTAGGTTGTGCGCTCCGGCGAGAGTCGCCGCAGCTCCGCCATCACTGCCGGCGTGCAGATATGTTCGAAGAGCTCTGTGCCCTCCACTGTTCCCGCGCATCGACAGACTTGGAAAAGGATTTGTTGGCACGTTTCCTCGACGGCACTCCCCATTGCTGGCGGGAGGACAATGCCAAGCTCTTCAGTCCACCGGAGGCATCGCAGGATGTCCACGAAGACTGCTGCCGCCCGGTCGATGCCGCTGTCGTGGATAGACGCCTTGATGGCTTGAAGGTGTGACGTGAGCCTTCCACGCGCATAGTCGCGCCACGCTGTCCATTCAGCCACCACCTCCGCCTCAATAGGGGGGGTATCAACGGCTGCCGTCGCTCCCGTTGCGTGAGATAGCGCAGCGGCGGACTCCACGGCCACTGCACTGACAGCAGCCGTCAGGAACAAGGCAGTCGCATCGCCGTAGGCGTTGTCCAGCGATGACGGTTTGTCCGACTCAACTGACACCGCCTCATCAAGTCGCCTAACGAGCGCGCGCGTCGGTGTCGTCAGCCGCATGAGCACCTCGCGCACACGCCTACAGAAGATCATCTCTTCGTGGCACTGAGCCTGCTTCTCTTTGGTCAGGCGATGACTCCCCGCGATGGATGTCCGTCTGTCAAGCTGGCCTCTATGCACGTCCGTGAGCGTCCGCAACACTAGTGCCACCGAGGTGCGAGTCTGCTGCGTCGGCTGCTCGATATCCGCTTCAAGTTGTGTCTGCAGCGCTGACAGGTATGCAGACCATGCCGCATCATGAAGATCGGCGACAGCACACGACTGGCGCACCACCTGGTGGTGAACATGCAGCAGCGTGAGCAGCTCCATCGCCATGGTCTCGCTGCGTACCAGGGGTGGCGTCCCTTCTATGCACCATTGCCTGGTCTCCACCGCTGTGGAGGAGGCGGGGTCGGTGGAGAGAGCGTTGCCGACGTTTGCGTGCCCTTGAGGATAGAACATGGTGTAGAGCTGCGGATACGCACTCGGCTCGTTCGCGAGCGCAGACAGCAGCTGCGTGCGTTCAGCCGCGTTCACCTCCGCCGGCAGTGTGTCATCACTGCCTATGGAGACGGAGCTACAGTCACGACCTCCACCTACCGCGCTACCTGGCGCCGCGCACCGCTCTGACGCGGGTCCACCTGGTGGCGAGGAGCCTTCTCCAGTGGTGGTCAGCTGGCGCCGCTTCCAGCGACACCAGCGGCGGAGCATCACCCATTCCTGTACAGCGTCGCCGAGACGCACCAGACGTTCTACTGGAGCTGTTGTGGGTGTCACTGTCTTGGCCTCCCGCTGAGGTGTTCCTCGCTGCTTTTTCTGCTTTTTTGGAGCCGCTGCTGATAAACTGGCATCGGCGGCGGGGACGGCCTTTCGCTTCGTTTTATTGGCTGACACCGCCAGCGTCATCCCTGAAGTACTAAGCGCGCCGACATGCATGTATGCCCGCGAAGGGGTACACGCTGACAAAGGCGAAGCCATCGGTGTCCTTAGGGACGCGGCTCTGACGCCCGCGTAGGCGCCATTTGTGGCGGGAGCGGTAACGCGTGACACACGCCACAGCCGGCGCGCCACGCACGACGACGCTGGAGAGGGATACTGGTAGACCCGCGCACAAACTCGGGAGGCCATCGTGCACAGTCACTGAAAACGGACCTCCTCCCACCGGCGCTTGCGCGTTTTTTTTGTTTTCAAAATTTTTTTCGGTTCAGTGACGGTTTTGCCGCGTTGGCAGCGCGTTCAGTGGGATACAACGCGCTACGTCTTCTCTGACAACTGTGCGGGTACGTGCGGGCATACACTTATTCATAATTACACAGATGCAAAAGGCGCAGCATGGACCAGGGGCGCGAGTAGAGAGGGAGGGGAAGGGGGAGGGTGAAGTTTGGTGGGCGGAGGTGGTGATCGAAGCCAGAGCGCCACGATCGAAGGAAATGTGGAGGCCGAGATGAAAAAATGTTTAGAAGTTTTCTTTTTTTTTTGTGCGGCAGCCAAAGGGCCCTGGAAACACACACGCAGAGTCAAGATAAATAGAGAGAGAGGGGGGGAAGAAGGGGGATGGGGGGGGGGGGTAGGTACCCTCATCCATTATCTGTGCGCCGTGGGCACACGTTTAGATACACATACGCGTACACACAGCGCTCATTGCCCGGGGAGTGCGCCTAATAGAGTTTCCCATGCCGCAGGATAGACCGCACGTCGGGAACAACCAACAGGCACTCCAGCAAGGGCAGCAGCGCAAGCAGGACTTCATCCTCGCAGTCCTCGGGGCCGTCGTTGGCAGTGCTGTCCTCGTTCAAGATGATGTCGTCGGGGGCTCCACCTGCAACCTGGGCAGTGGTGTGTCTCTGTGATGTGTTGGTCACATCACTGTTGCCAGTCCTGAGGCTATTCCGCCCCTGTGGCACCGCGGCGCCACCACTACCACCACGCTCGTCGCTGCCACGTCGGTGCAACGTCTCACGCGGGGGGTGCGTGGTCTTTGATAGCGCAGGGATGTACGGCGGCACCACCAGTGCGTTCTCCGGGTTCACGAGCGTGCACTCCTCTGAGTTGTCTATCATGACAAGCAGCTCCGGTGGCACCTTGAGCAGCCGCAAGTCCTTCACTAGCACCTTGGCGTGCTCGTTCATCGAGGTCTTCTCGACGGTGGGAAAACACATGTCGACACCACCACGCTCAGCAGCGGCGCCAACAGACGGTGGGTCCGACAAGGGGTTATCGTTAGTTATCGTCCCCCCGCCGCGCCGCAACGATCTACGGGCTTCGGTGGAGAACGTGGAGTCCCAACTACGCTCGGTTTCCCAATCACCGCCACGCTTCCCTCTGCTGTCATTGTCGCTATTGGTCGTAGAGCCGCTGCTACGATCCCCAACGTCGGGGGCCAGGGAGGGACTACTTGACGGCACAGTGGTGGTGCTGCCGCTGCCAGTATTACCGCCGCGGTCGAGATCGCTGGCGCCACGCGCCACACTGCTGCTTCCTCCCCCACCGCCTGGTGCTAGAGAAAGCCCGCGCATGCTCGCCGCCGCACACATCTTGCGCAGCAGCCCTCGCGGAACAAGCCGACAGTCCTGTCGGTAGTAGCGGTACTTCAAGAGATGGTCCGGGTCGATGCGCTGCAGAATTGTGTCGGCGTATGGCTTCGATGCAGATGTGAACAGGACGAGATTAAAGAGCTTTGCGGCAGTGTAGAGAAACAGTCGGGCGTACGGCCGCTCCCAGACGTGGAGGAGCTCCGCCCCTGAGGCGGTCGGAATCACCTCAGAGAAGGTTGGCGGACCTGCCATGTTCGCTGTGGTGGTGGAGACGTGGCACAGTGTTTCATCGAGGTCCATGACCAGGACCTTCTGCCGTGTAGCTGGGTAGCTCAGCACATGGTGGGCTGTGATACTTGCAATAAGGTGCGGTGAGACGTGCAAGCTTGAGAGGTCCAGGTTGCGACTGCTCACGCGCTTGTACACGACTGAGGAAGCCTGACGGTATCGTGCCGCTGCGGCGAACGTGTTTGTGCGGTGCCGAAGCATGTGAGGTGCAGTGCTCGAGGTGGAGCTGCTGTTGTCGTCCGTGGAAGGGTCAGCCAGCGAATTGCTACCGATGATACCGCCGCCCCCACTGTTGTTGGTACGCAAGAAATGGGGTGGCCACTGCGGCTCCGGATGACGCGTCGGCATCGTCGACACCGTCGGCTGCTGTATAGGGCCGACCACGATGCTAACGAGTTGGTGAAGGCTGCGTGAGATGCACAGCGGGTGATGCAGTGGAACGAGGGGGTGACTGCGAACGGCCGGCATCCATTCCTCCACCTCTCCCCTCTTGCCGAGAAGCAGGCGCCGTTGAATGAGCGGCGGTGCATCACTGGCCCCGCCGCAGGTGCCCTCGTCGTCGCCGGCGCGCCGTCCCGACGTTGCGGCAACAGAAGGATCCGCAGCGTCGCCCACGGCTGGGCTTACCTGCAACACCCTTTTCACGTCTGTCTCGCTGTCCGCGTCATTCTCCTCCACCTCACTACTGCAGCCATAGCTTCGTCGTGTCACGTGAGCACTCACAGGCGGCGATTTAGCTGTGGTCGCCGCCGCCGATCGTTGCGCCGCCATGGCTGACCGCGAGAGGGGGAAGGTGCGGTGGCTGCCACCGCACAAGAAATAAAGTAGTACGACGACGCTTTCCCGAAGGTGAGTGATGGCCTCCCAGCCATCCGAAGCAAGACTCGATAGGGAGGTGATGACGTACGGGAGCAAGACTGCCTCCCAGAGCCACTGCGCGTACTTGAGAATCTCGGCTAACATTTTCTCCTCCGCTTCTCTCTGCAGTCGCTGAGTATACTTGAGCAGATTACTCTCTCTGAGTTTTGGCGTACTGGAAGCCCTCCAGGGATATCCCTCGACGGCGTCGACTGTGTTGGGAACGTTTGTTGTTGTGGCTGTCTACTATTGACAGAGACAAACTCTGTAGACCCCCCTCCGTTTTGGCGTAGACCCCGCCGGCCCGAGGCATGTGCAGGCTTCACCTAATACAAATCTACACACACACACACACACATGCACACATACGCACACACACAGACGTATACGTGTCGTTTCCCTTCTCGTGCTTGTGCGGGATCAGAAGTGTAGGCGCGTCTGGGTGTGAGTCAGGTTGATCAAACCTTTTTCTTTTTTTTTCTCAGAGTGTGTTTTGCGTGTGTGTGAAAGAGGATTTTTTTTTTTTTTGGGGGGGGGGGTGAAGGGAGGGGAGAGCGATACTTGAAGGGAAGAAGATTGTGTAGGCTTACTCGTGAGACTTCCCTTTCCTTCTCCCCTCAAGAGAGGGGAGAGTCATGCCTCAAAAGCAGGGGAGGGGAGATCGTGTGGTGCGTCATTCATCACCTGGAAAGGGAGCCAAGTGCGACGAGTAGTTTAGGTTTCTTACAACGAATTACACGCCAGCTTGGTATGCTCCATTTTCTACTGTCTTCTCTTCCTCCATCTCCGCTTGTCAGTCAGTCAGTCCGTGGAGATGTGTGTCTGCCCGCCTGCACATGTACGATACCCTTTATATATATATATATGTATGTATATACACATATATACATATTTACGTGTGCAGTGAGTAGGCTTTAAAGAGTGGGGGGAGGGGGTATAACCAAAAGTGGAACAGGACTCACACGCACACATACGTGGAGCTTAATCGAATGTTCTGTTGATAGGGTGGTGCGGTTGGGGGTGGGGGAGAGAGGGAGGGTACGATTACGCATGCACGTTTGCGTGGGCGGCAAGTCTCTCACTCATCTCACTCCCAACGAGGCTGTTCTCCTCCTCCTCCTCTTTCTTCCCTCGTCGATTCGTGTATATATATTTTCTTCTTCTTGTAAGCCGCCAGTACTTCTTCGCCGTAAACGGCCTCGGAATGTTTTTTTTTCCCATCCTTTGACCCACCAGTCTTATCTCCACCCTCCCCAAAGGCCCCCAGTCCTCCTCCTTTGACCTCTCCGGCTCCCTGTACTCACCTGGATTCGATTGAATCTAGGCAGACAGCAGAGTTCGGGGAGAGGGAGATAAGAATGAAAGATGGATGCGCGCGTGTGTGTGTGTGTACGGAAGCGTATCCAGGCGTGATCCAGCGGACACAAGTGGTGGGTCAGCAGACGAGTAGCGTAGGAAGAAACAACGACCGCGATGACAGTGGAGGCGATGAGCAGCAGGAAAGCCATGCTGTGAGTATGCAGGGAGGGGGGAGGGAGGGGGGGGGGGGGGTAGCACATTTGAGAGAAAGAGAGAGAGGAGCATGCCGGGCGGCCTCTGACCACGCTTGTGTACACTTTTGCTTTCAATCTTCACCTCCGGCGGCGTACCCATCGTTGTCCCCGCCTGCGACCTCGAACGGGTTCGCCTGTTGCGCCGCCGCGGCCGCCTCGCGACGTTGGCGTTTGTGCTCGATTTTAGTATCGTGCTGCTGACGCTTGCGCTGTACGTTGTCATCCTGCACGGCGCGTCGCTTTGCCTTTTCTGTCTTGCGTGCGCGCACCTTCGACGCATTCACTTGCACATCGCGTAATGACTTCTTTTCGGTTCGATGGTAGATGACCTCGCCGCTGGCGAACCCGTTCTCGACCTTGCTTAGCTGCAGTGTCATGCGCGGGCCGATCTCCTGTAGTTTTACGCGGCACTGCTCTCGATGCTGGCGGAATGGTTGGACAAGCGGCACTTCCTCTCCCTCACCATCCGTGTCTGACCAGGCGTCCTCGCGGTCCAGGACTTCATCGATGCTCTCCAGCGTGCCCAACTTGGTGGGGCGGCGGTTTTCTAAGAGCTTTTTCACTGTCTTGGCGACACCAACAGTGCGCGCATTGACGTAGTAGTGCCGCACCTCCACAACGTGCTCGACGTGGTCGTAGTGGAAAAGGCAGATGCGCTGGATCTCACTGTTCTGTATGGTCTGTATGTTGAGTGAGGGAAACAGCGCCCTGAACGTCGCAGCCAGCAGCGGCACCTCCGTGCGGTGAGCCAGATCGGGGTGAGTGAAGTTGTTGAGCACAACGATTGGCGCCACTTCCCACGCGGCCTTCTCGACCGAGACAGGGCGGCGCTGCTTGGCGACAATTTCCTTGTGAAGGGTGAAGCTCAAGACGCGAAACGACAACGTGGGCCCATTGAAGAAACGCATGATCCGCAGCGACGTCCCCTGCGACGGTGCGGTAAACAACTGCAGGTGAGAGACGCTGAAGGTAGCGGCCACTGAGAGAAAGTCCTTCAGCGACTTGTTCTTGCCATGGAGCTTCTTGCTGCTCCAAGGGAGAAAGACGTTGCGCCATTCGTGCATGAGCGAGCGCACGTGAACTCCAACCTCCCCGCGGTAGATGATGATGGACTTGGGGGTATTCTTGTCAGCCTCGGTCGTATCCAGTTTGCCTGGCATGGCCGCTTTGACTTTCACCGACTTGCCTATTCTCGTCGCCATTTTTGTGTGCGGTTTCTTTTATTATTATTTAATCTGTTGTCTCTCTGCCGCCGTTGTTCTCTTGAAGCCCTTCACCACCGTGAGAGGGAGGGGGGGGGGCGGAGAACGAGGAGGTGCGTGTGTGTGTGTGTGTGAGTGTGTGCAAAGGTGGGGAAACTGGCGCGAGAGGGGACAGCAGAGAGAGACTATCTGTACTCTGATACGCGTGCGTGGCCCTCTCTGTACACACACAGGAGGTGGAGGTGGGTACAGTCACTCGCACAGTGAGAGGGGAGGGCGATGCGTAGAGAGGCGAGAATGGGGGGGGGGTGATGGTGATGCATGAGTGTGTGTGAGGGCGGGGTAGTCCTGGGGAAGAGCGATGTTTGTTCGGGAAGAGCACGCAGTCGACGCGTCAGCGCCGCCCCCGGAAAAAAAAAGAGCATTTGGCAGTGCCTTGCAGGGGTTGAAGAAAACATTTATATTCAACTCGCCGCTCATCAGAGTTGCACGCAGACGACTGACTGTGGAGGGGGGGGCGGTGTTCGAATTGAGTGTTCTGCTGCAGTGACCAAGCAGATCGGTGCCTCTGCGCCTGTACCAGCGGGTTCACCTTTCAGTGGATAAGCACCACACGCGAATAATGATTGCTATCTCGTGAGTGAACCACGGAAAAGAAGGTGGGGAGGCGGCATCCGCTTGTTTGAGGGAGACACCGAGATGTGTGTGTGTGTGTGCGCGCGTGTAAAGAAGGGGCTCGCTAGAGGGCGACGGTGGCAATGTGCGAGGAGAGTGCTGAAGCAGTGGAGAGGGAGGTAGGAGTGAAAGGACAATTAGGGGATGATGATTTTATTCTTCACACCTCCATCTTCCTTCACTTTTCCTCCTCCTCGGCTTTCCCAACCGTAATTATGCACTGACGCGCACGTTTTTCCCCTTTTTTGTCTGTTTGCTCTGCGGCACAGGCCAAAATGTGTTCAGCAGGCGAATGGTGAAAGAGGGGAGGGCGTGCGGGTGGTGGAGGTGGTGGTGGTGGTGATACGGGCAGGGGCGGCCCCCTTTCTTTTGCCTACAAACACACACACACACACACACACAGACGGTACGTGCCTCACCCCCTCCACTGGTGGGGACTCTCTCTCTCTGCTTTCCCCCTTTTCCATCGATGCGCCCCTAAGTCACGACCTCCGCTTTGCCAACTCTCGCACTGCCATGGACGATGATGACGAGTGCAGTCGGCGCTTACCGCAACCAGTAGCCTAAATCAGTGCGCTTCCCCCCCACCGTTATCATCGTGTCGTACTGTGAGGCGCACTGGGTGATGATATCGAGCGCCGTCTCGGCATCCTTTATCTCCCTGTTGAAGGCAAACTCGTTTTTCTTCTTTCCTTCCGGCACTTTGTAGTTCTCAAACCAGTCGATGATGGTCATCTGCAACTCCTGCGGTACGTTCGCCAGCGTGTTGTAGCCCTCATCTGCGGCCGTCGACACGGACTCCACAATGATCTTCCAGTCCGTCTCACCTTGGTCAATCAGCCCAAGCACACCGAGAATGCGCACAGGCCCGTAGGTGCCGACGCGATGCGGTGTGCCGAGGTGCACCACGTCAACGGGGTCGCCGTCGCCGACACACTTTGTTCGCGGATCGATGTGCAGCGGATCCTCCCATGTGCGGGGCAGAAAGCCGTAGTTGAAGGGCATGTCACCGTACAAGAAATACCGTAGCGGCTGCCCTTCTTTGTTCTTGAAGATGTCTTGCTTGATGGGGTTGTACGGCTCCTCCTTGCTGAGCTCCAGCTTCGCGCGGGTGCCCTTCGGTATCTCCGTCACACATGTAAAGACAAGCGGGTCGGCAGCAGCGCCAGGACGGAGTGGCAGATCGTGCCAGGCCGACATCGCCGCATTGGTGGAGCTGTCGTTGAAGAACATGCGCCACGCCTTGCTGGTAGCAGGGCCGTGCTCTGTGGTGTGATACACTGGTAGGGTCACGGCGCTGGTCGCCGCGTTGCGGCTAAGAAACCTCAACGACCTACTCAGCATCTGCGTACGATGCCCACTTGGCGAAGTGGGTGCAACGCCCGTGTTGGTGATTGAGAGTATCTACATGAATTAGTGGCGAGTCGGACGAATAAGAGGGGGTAAAGAGGGGGAGCACAGTGTTGGGGTCGAGTCGGGTGGTGTCACCATGCCGGTGATGACGTTGATCAGTTGCGGGGTGGGAGGGAGGGATTAGCCGTGGTGACATGCAGTAGACATTAGCCATTTTCCTTCTCATGTGGGGAGGGGGGGGGATCGGTGGATGGGGACTTACATGTACGAGTCTCGAACGCGTAACATCCGCACGAACACACAGACAAACATGCGCAGATCTGAAACTCGAAGCATCTTCATTGTGGGGACTTGCGCCGTACGCGAAGAGTGTACACGGAAGCCAATAAGAAAAGTATATGACGCCGTAAGGGATTGAAGGGAGGGCACAACAGCCAACATATGCATCCTAGAGAAGGAATGCACTGCGGCCACCAAGATCGCTTAACCGTGTGCACAAGCACTCCCCCCTCCCTCCCCCCATATTTTTTCAACACGTTACCGCCAGTAGCACTGCAACACAGCGGAAAGGGGGAGAGGGAGGGGGAGGGGGCGAACAAGTCTATTCAGCCGAGAATGGCACCGAGACAACTGCTGATGCCCTTTGCCACCAGGTTCACCACCGGGCCCAATACCATTGAGGCGTACGAAAGCGTAATCTTGAGCGTCTGGCGTGCATACGGAAGGAAGCTCAGCGCATACCACAGGATGCACGCAAGTTGCATCAGAGCAGATATGATACACATTATGCTCGACTGGAGCCACAGAGCGCTAAGCGCAGTCAAGAACACAGAGAAAACATACAGACACGCTGCCTCGAAGCGGTTTGCCTCAAACATCGTACGCAGCTGCTGCGAGCAGCCGGCCAGGAACATTGTGGAACACAGGCAAAAGATGTTTCCGCATGTCATGAAGAAGCTGAACTTCTTTGGCCGAAACCACATCACCAGACCCAGAAGGATAAACAGGATACCCATGCCCATCATCATCAAGAACCCGGTGATGCGCTGCGTGTAGGTGAGGTCTGTCATCTGTGAGAGCTCATCCATGTACCCCTGCTCCGGCGGCATCTCCGTGAGGGGAACCGTATCGAGCGGCGGCTCATCGGAGACGAGGCTAAGCGCTTTGTACTTGAACTGTGACCAGTAATGGCCTAGCGTGTGCTCGTCGTCATCTTGTGGCGCGCCGGGGTTTCGGTGCCGCCCCGAGTCGACGTTTGCCATGAGTCGCCTCACTTTTGAGATACGGGGGCTCGAGCCCTCTTCGTTGGGAAGGTGATGGAGGGGGGGGGGGGAGGGGGAAGGCGTGTAGGCGTGGGAAAAAACGGGTGATTTGTTAATGCTGCTCTCCGCCGGTGGTGATGCAAGACACTTTTTGTTCGAGCAGATTCAGTGACGTCAGTGAGGCGCCAAACACGTCCACAGTCACACCGCGGTGGCACGAGATTGAGAGGGAAGGGAGGGGGGAGGGGGGAGGGGAGATGTATGGAGGTCGAGGAGAATGAGCGAGAAGCAACGTTTGGTTAACCGTGAAAAGGAAAGAGGCTGTACATGTCCATGGAAGAGGAAGAGCCGTTCCGTGTGAGACTCCCCACGAATACAGATAAACTTTTTTGAGACGCATACCCTCCTTGTAGAGTCGAGTGGAGAGGTGGGGGAGGGGGGGGGAGTGGTGGAGTCCGGTAGGGTAGGGGCCGCGTCAGTATGCCGCCGCTGTCTAGCGGAGAAACACGCGATAACGAGATGAAGGCCAGTCCACCATCTCCACCCCCTCTGAAAAAAAGAAAAAAGAGATGTGTGCTGCACTCATTCAGTTTTATGATTGTGGAAAAGATCGATTTTCTTAATTTTCTCCATACCACCCCCCCCATCATCGAGAAGAACCGACACGCTTCTCAATGTATCCCCCGCAGACGTTCAGCGTGCGCCGCTTATCGTCACGGCTGCGAGATCCATCGAACTCCCTCACTTCAGACGAGTATGTCAGAAATGTTGAAGGCTCGACTTGGACAATTTTTTTTTTTGGGGGGGGTAAAAGGGAATGGAGAGGGGAGGGGGGATGGCGGGGTGTCTACAACAATGAGCAACACGCTTTGCATGTGCCTTCAGCAGCCGACTCTTTCTCATTTAGAGTCAATGCGGGAAATTCAAAAGTAACAAAAAAAAGATTGAAGACAGGACACAGAAGAGGGGGACGGTCGTGGAAGTGGGGCAGCCTGCAGTGCCCCCCTCCCCCTCCCAATGTGTTCGCTCTGCAGTACCCGCATGACACATGTGGCACACTCCGTCCCAGTCGTTCACAGACCCCTCCTTCCCCCCCCCCCTACGTGGTCCATCCTACGGAGTGACTCAGGTTGCACCACCAGTAGGCCGGGAGGGTGGATGGGGTGCATCCGAGTCCCCCTCACACCTCGTCCATCACATGAACGACACACACACACACACACACGCGTGTTCATGATGGCAGGGGGGGGGCATGGCGGTGCAGAGACATTCAAGACCGTACCCCACCGACAGCAGCTTGCAGTGCAGGACAGGGACTTGTCTACGCCATATTTGCTGGACCCTGCCACCACCGGAAAGGGGATCCGGCATCGGCGTGCATGTGGCGGGGAGGTGAAGCGAGAGGGGGAGGGAGGCTGTTTTGCTTCCCCACGTGGTTGAAGCTGGGGACCCACTGCGTGTAGTATGATAGGGTGTTCCTCATGCTACCCATGGTGCGCAGCAGGTCAGCACAACGGCTAATCAAAGAGGGAGGCGGGAGGAGCGCGTGCGCATTGTAGGTGAGCTGAGAAGCAATGGTGGAAGATCAACGCCGACAGAACAGGGGGTCAAGATAATACCCGAATGCCCACATCGACTGGTGAAAAAAAAGAAAGACTATGATAAGTAAAAGGCAACGGAACGGTGATGTGGGGGGGGGGCATGTGCATCAGCACGCGCGGTCGTACTCCACAACACCACCTACAATCGTGTACGCAACCTGCGGCTCCTGGCAGCGCGGCCACCACCGCGCGTTTGCGCCCTTCACGCCCGCCATTTGAGCCACCCCTGTGTCATCCAACCAATCCGCGGTCCACACAGTGATATCGGCGTACTTGCCCACTTCTAGCGTGCCCAGGTGATCTTCCATGAACATGCCGTGTGCGCCCTCGTAAGTGTACGCTCGCAATGCGGTGTCTATGGAGATGCACTCCGCTGGATTCCACGTGTCGTGGTAGCGCCGCAGCGCGGTCGCCGCGCTCTCGGGTGGCGACTGCGTCTGGGGTTGCCCCTGAGGCTGCGCTTCCTCGGCTGCCAGTGCCTTCATCACGTCCGGCACGCGTGTCACCGCGCCGCGAAGCCCGTCGTTCACGTCTGCCGGAGCCACCGGCCAGTCGGAACCCAGATCTACGCGAATGTTTGCCGCCAGCAGCGTTCCCCACATGTACGATGTATCCTTGCGACGCTGCCCCAGCAGCGCGTCCACGTAGTCGCCATCAAACAACAAATGGCATGGCTGCATGGACGCGATGATGCCATACTGCGCCATGCGCCCCACCTCCTTCGCTGTGTTGGAGATGTGTTGGCAGTGCTCCACGCGGGAGCGCGGGTCAGCGCGAAAACGCTCCACCGCCGCCGCGTTGTCCGATTTTGTGGCACGACTGCGAAGCCATTCCGCCGACGCACAAAGCGCGCGGTTTACTGTGGCCACAGCGCGGTCGCCGATCGCGTGCACAACGCACTGAAAGTCATGCGAGTGCGCAAGGTGGATCGCAGCCTGCAGCTCCTGCCGCGGCATTGTCAGCAGCCCGCACTGGCATTGTTTACCCCAACGCTCCGTCAGGATCGCACTGATCGCTGCGTCGTCCAGGTCACTATCGATGTCACCCTCCGTCGCCGCGTTGTAGCCAAATGGACGGTTCATCGCAGCGGTTCGAGAGCTCAACGAGCCGTCCGAGAACAACTTCACTGCGCCTAGCAGCAGGTAGCCGCCACCCACCGCCGGCGGCGTCATGGTGAACCTATAGGGGAGTGTGAAGCCGTCGCTGCGGCCCGTGCGCGCCGCGTCGGCTGCCATAACACCGTAGAACTGATCCACGAAGCGCTCGACGTCGTTCAGCGGTACACCGTAACGTACACGCAGCCGCATCGCACCCTCCCGCTCCATCTGCGCCAGGAAGGCGATCTCACTCACATTATCTACATATGTAGTCGACATCATTGAGAAGACAGAGGTGAAGCCGAGCGAGAGAAGGTGGTCAGTAGCGGCCTCGAGTGCACGGCGCTGGTTGGCGGGTGTATCAGCGGCAGGTGCGTAGCGCTTCGTCACCTGTATGGCATTGTCGCGGAGGACGCCATTCGGCTGACCGTCTTCATTCAGTTCGATGACGCCACCATCGACGGAGGTGATGAGGGGCTCACCATCTTCGGCACCCGGGATGATGTGGCAACTGCGTAGCGCGGCTGTGTTCATGACTACAGAGTGGATGTCCTTGCTGTACATGACGAGGTGAATCTCCGTGCTCACCTCATCTAGCCACTCGCGCGTCGGTGAGCCACCCAGCACCGTCTCGCTCCAGCCGACGCCGTACACCCAGCCGCCCTCCTTACGGTTGTACCGGTGCTCCACGAACTCACGAACGATGGCGGTGAAATGCGCCCTGCTTGTAGCAAAGCCCAGCTGAGGGGACAGTAGCATGCGGCCGCCGTCAAGGAAGTGAACGTGGGAGTCGATGAAGCCAGGGTAAACGGCCTGGCGGTGTTCGCAGTCGATGAGGCGGTGAGACGCCGGGCGTGGGCGGCCACCCTCCACTGGCTGAGGGGCCGCTGTTCCTGCATCCACGGGCAATGCAGCCACCAGCGCGTCATAGCGCTGCTGCACCTCTACTGTGCTGCCAATGAAGCTGATGCGACCCCCCTCTACAAGCAGCGCGTCCACCTCAGGTGGATAGGTTGACGCCACGGCGGGTTGCACAGCTGAGGCGCCACGCCACACCCGTCGCGCGTTGACAATGGCCAGCACAGAGGTCATCGCTGTGTGGCAGTGTGCGAAGAAAAGGGAGGAGGAGGATCCGAAGCAGTAAGGATAGAGTTGGGATTTGAAAATGAATAGCTGGCGCGTGCGTACTGTGCGTTTTTTTTTTAGGGAGGTGATCGAGTTCCCGTGGCTCCGCAAAAAAAAAAAAAAAGAGGGGAGCGGGAGAAGGGAAGGGCTGCAATCCAGCGCGTGGACACTGGACGAAACACGGGTGGTACAGTGTTCTTGCATGTGCGTGTATGGCGGTGGGTAGTGAGCAAGTAAGTCAAATATATATTGAGTGCAAGAGAGACATTGAGGGGCGGAGAACAAGGGGACAGCGCGAGGAGAGAGGCAAAGACAGCCACCTGGCCATACCCTGCGGCGCCAATACAAATTGTGCATGCAGGTAGACCATTGTGACCTCATCGTAGCGTAGAGGTGGGGGGCAGGGGATGGGGGGGGGGGCAAAGTGCTAAGCGTGAATATTCTCATCTTCCCACCCAAAACAGTCAGAGAGAGGCACGGATGCGCAGTGAGTCCTGAGAAATGACAGTGGTAGTGGTGGTGGTGGGGGGAGGGGGCCGTGTATGTGCGCGCGTGTTTGCATGTTAGTGCAACGGGGTTGCTGCAGTGGGTTGTGTGCTAGTGTCGTCACAGAGAGAAAGAGGGGGCGCTACGAGGTGGATAAGAAACAAGACGGACAGCAGAGCCCTTGCAGCCCTGCTTCCTCCTAATCAACTGCGCCTCTGTCAGAGACGAGTGCACAGGCACCAGCAAAGGTGCACCGCAGGACCCTGAGAACGACTCAGATCATTTGATAAGAGTAGCGCCACGGCTGAGGACCTTGGCGGAGCCCATCCTTCGAAGGCAGCTCGCGCATCTTGTACTTGCCCAGCGACAGAACTGTCGCGTTTGTTTCGTGTGCATCTTGCATCCGTCCGCCTTGAGAGTTGACGCCACACTGCAGCTCACCAGCGCGCAGGGGTCGCACAAAGCGCATGTAGTGTACTCTACCACCGAAGGCCCGTAGGTAGCAGCAGTTTTTCACCATCAGGGAGAGCGGAACCCCGTCGCAATGGTCTCGTAAACTGAAACACGGCTCCTCCTTGCGGAGAATTACCATCAAGTCTTGCATCTTCAGTGCCACCTCATCAAAGTACATCGCACTGGAGTCGTCCGCACCCCTGTCCGCGGCAACGTCGGCCTGGGAATGGCCACGCTGCGCAGATTGGTGCGGGCTTGCCGCGAGGGAGGCCGAAGATATCACGTTGCCGTTCATGGCCGCTTCCACTGGCAGCGGTGGGCCGTAGCGAAGCAGTGCTCGGTGTACAAGGGCATCAAAGCGCTCCTGCACAGCGCTGTTTCCGGTGTCCGCATTCACGGTGTCGTAGTTCGTTGATGCCCTGGGCCTTTGGCTCCGAGGACCAACGTCTGCTCCATCTTCTGTAGCCTGTTGCCGCCACCGTAGTTCTTCGGCCTCGTTCTTCCACTTTCTCATGGGATCTGCAGCACGCCAGTTTGCTTCTTCTTGCGCTAGTGCGTCTGCCTGCGCTGCTGTCCACGACTCGGTCGAGCTCAGTGGGTCCTGGAGGCCCCTGCGATTCGCACGTTTCTCAACATTTCGCGTTTCTCCGGGCCCTTGGCGTCTCTGCAGCTTCTCCAGCAAACGTGTAGAGTGCCGCACTGTCTCACGTGACTGTTGTCTACCAGCACGACTAGCGCTCTTCACCACGGTGGTGAGCCGTCGTGCTGCTCGGCTCTCCACAACAGGATTCAGCAGCCCCTTGAACATGCAAGAGCTTTTCGGGTTGGAGGGGAGGGCAGAGCGTGGTGCCAACTGTAGCAAGCAGTTTGGTGTTTCGCTATTAATGAGGTGTATGTGGTGAGCTGTGCACCCAACAAAGTGTGTGTGTGTGTGTGTGTGTGAGTGTGTCGAGGGGGGAGGGGGGGCGGAGGGGGGTCCGTCGCGCGCCGTTGGCGAGGGCGGCGTAAGTGCAACGCCCACCGTGTAACGAACACCGCTTTTCCCACACTGGGTTTCTGGGAGTGGTGGGAGACGCGAAGAGCTGAACGATTTTCACAGCCGAGGAGGAGAGCGGGAATGGCGAGATACATGAATGAGTAGCATCTTCAAACATTCGTGCAGCAGTGGTCGCTCTCTCTCTCTCTCTGTCTGTCTGTCTGTGTGTGTGTAGGGGAGGGGAGCATAAAATAAAATCTTATGACCACCGCTAGGTCTCAGAGAGGTGCACCCCGAGCACGCTGTTCTGCTCTCATTTTTCCATCTTACCCACAGACGTGGATGCGTCGAAGTGCTGCATTGTGTATGCGTGGTGTGTGCTTGTGATTGGGTTCATGGAATCGTCACATACAAAACGAAATCAGGCGAAAATGCCACGGGCAACGGGACGGGGCGACTTGCGATGGAGGTATGAATGGGAGTGACTCGTGATAACACAAGAGGGAAGTAAAGTGACGCTGCCTAATGACACCCAAGCACCGATAAAAGAGGCAGCAGAGAAGAGGGAGTTTGACGGTAGGCCAACACCGGGATACCCTCTTCTCTCACGTGTATGTCTTCCTTTGTTCACATATCGCACCACCATCGCCGCCCTCTACACAAGTACAGACAAAATAGACAGCACGCCAAACAACATGATGCAATGCATCCGCACGTGTGCATACGGCTTTACCGGTGTCGATCATAACACCAGCACGGCTGTGCTAAAAACGTACACATCTGTTAAACCAAAGAGAGGCGCGGAAAAAGGGGGGATGACGCAACAATACGCAGTTCTCATTCCCCAAGGTCCACGACACCACACGGTAGCGTCTGGCGGATAAGGGGGGAGGGGGGGGGGGCAAAACCGGGGGAACGGAGCAAGGTGGGGCGGATTAGTGTGGGGGGCATGCCTTCCACTTTGAATGCAGAGGCTAGAGAGGTGTGAGCTCAAAGGCGGACGTCGTCACATTAATGACACCACCCTCGTCATTCGGTGCGTCAGGGCTGCCAAAGTCGTACGGGTTGCGTTCTACACTGACTCTGAAGAGAGCATCGGTGCTCGTGCCAGATGTCTGCATGCCTGAAGCGATTTGCGGTTGCAAAGAGAATAAGGGGTTTGGCTCTGTCAGCGTAATCTCGAATGCCGGCGGAGTGTCGAGATTCAAGTCAAAGCCGGGACCTCTGCAGGTGCTCGAAGTGGTGGGCATGGTCGTGTAGAATGGTTGTACAGGTGTGTGCACTGGCCCACTGGCTTCAGAGCTGCCGAAATCAATTGCCAGCGGCTCTTTCGGCTCAAGCGAAAGGAACGGGTTTTCCGGCTTCCGCGCAGCTGCTAGGGGGCTGCCGCTGCCGCTCCTCTGGTTCTGTGGAGACGGTGGCACTGAGTCAGAGGTCGGTGGGCCCGGCGTGGCTTCCGCTGGATTGCTGCCACGTCTTATCCTATGCTCATCGGCGCACAGTGCGCGAGTGTCGTCGCCTTGCGGCTCGTACCGTCGCTGCTCCGACTGCGAGTGCAGTGATATCCGCGGTTCAGACAGAGAGGAGAGAGCCACCAGGTCTACGCCGCTGTTGTTGTAATCGTACGGCATCAGCAACGGCGCCCGGTGCAGCTCCGGTTCTGCAAAGCAGAAACGGCGGAGTCGGAGGTACAAGACCTCTCCAAGACTGAACTTGATGGCGCGAATGCGCTGATGCACCACCTCCTGGTTGAGAAGCGCAGCCAGGTCGATTGGGGGCCCCGCCTCACGGGTGGATTCACCGTTGCTACCGTAGTAACGCATCAACGAAACAGCGAACTGGCACTTGAAAGAGGGTTTGCAGAGTCCATCTGGCGAGGTTTTAAAGCGTGACTCGCACACAATGCGGTTGCCCATACGAAGCCTGCTGGCTGGTCGACTGCTGATCGGACCAGAGACGATACAGCACGACGTGGGCAACTTCTCGTAGTCCTCCGCCGTTCGTTGGCGTTCGTCCTCCCTTGTGTGAAGCCGGTCAAAGTCAATGACCCGCACCACCGTCTCAGCATCAGATGCATTGGATGGTACGGTGGCTGCCACTGACACTGTTTGTGACGCAGCTTCTAGTCCGTCGGGGTTCGAGGAGGTGTTGGCGGTGTACCCGAATGAGTAGCCGACAATCGGCTGTTGCTGTTGCACCCCCTTCGGGCCTGACGGCAGTTCCCTCGCCGCTTTGCTGAAGTCAAGCACGAACTGATCCGCTACGATGGCGAAGTTATGGAAGTCGCGTGGCACACTCTTCACCTGACTAAAGTGTGCTACGAGGGTGAAAGCTAGTGACATCGGGGTTCCAGTGCCGCCCTCTGGCGCACCCCGCGACGCTGGCTTTACCACGAAGCAGAAGCGCTGACGTCCCCCCGGACTGTTGTAGGCATGGCTCGCGTCGATGCTCTTCACGACAGTCACGTATGTCCCTTCATGCACGCCAACATCGTCACCTGCGTGACTCTGCAACGCCAGGGGCGCCGCACTTTTGTGCACCTTTGAGCTGTGTGACGCGTCGAGGGTACTGCCGAGCTTCGAGATGAGACTGCGAGTCCAGGCGGATACCCTTGCGGTCCCCTTGTTGAGCGAGGCGGATATGGCTTCCATGTTGCCGCTTGTTGGCGCTTGGTCGCCTGACTGACCGCCGGAGAAGGAGTACAAGCGTTGCTGGTTCTGTGCTTCGACCACAAACTCCATCAAGTGGAAGCGCTTCGGCTTCACGGTCCGCACAGGTGCGGTGACTGAGGGACCTCCACGCGCATTTTCCATCTGTGTCGCCTCTCCAGCAGTGAACTCCACCTCGTAGGAGAGGTTGTTGAAAGCAGTGTACGGCAGAGGCAGCAGGCCGCCGCTCGGCGCACCCGTTTTCTGAAGTTCTTTCTTGGCCTCGTCGATGGCAATTGGCAATGTGATCCATCGGGTACGCTGCGTGATGCCATTGAAGATGCCCGCCATTCGAACCTCTTCCCAAAAAAGCCCTGTCGTCGAGGAGGTCGCGTCGCCCTCGACGCTGATTATGACGTCTTCGACATCCACACGACAACGGAACTTCTCGCCGGGGGTGCGGAGCGGCGCCTTGGCCAGCGTCCTATCCGCCATCCCAGAGATGTCTCCTGGCGACTAGACGCGTTGGGGGGGGGGGGGGGGGGGGAGGGGGGCAGAAGAAGAAAAAGGGAAAAACAATCAGCAGAGGAGGGAAAAAGAAGACACTCAGCTTAATAGCGAGAGCGACAACATGCGCCTCCACACAAATCTACATATTTGTGTGTATTCGTGTTTAGGTAGCGCACAGCACCTCTCTTCGACAGCGCATGTGGGCGATGGCTTGCCCCACCACTCGCACATGAACCGCCTCTCAGAGAGAAAGCACACACAGAGGAGAGGGGAGAGAGGCGAGTGAATTTTTCCCGAATCAGCGCTTTGCAGAGAAAGCGGAACACAGTCAACCCATCAAACCACAACGAGTGAAGGGGAAAGAGATACGTCAACACACACACACACACACACACATACAGGCAGAAGAGACAGGAGCCTCGTCACCCTCCCTCCACACTAGAGCCCCTCCCCCCCCAAAAAAAACACCCCCAACAGCATCGCATCAGGGCAAGTGTGAGCGCGAGAAAGACCGGAATGGAATCAATTCGCGTTCGCCTTTACTAAACCGGTTGCTTCGTTTTTTCAAGAATGAGATACAAAAAATGCACACACACGTGACAACACCAACGGAATGAGATGGAGAGTGGGTGTGACACAGAAAGACGTAGAATCTCTCTCGGCGCCGCACCGCCACGATACCGCGAAGCCAGCGGTCACAAAGGCCACACCCTAGCGAGTACAGACAGGCAGGCGTTGTTACCCCTTCCTACGCATCACTTCTCCCATTTCACCCACTTGTGGTGCGTCGCTCTACCGCCTTCTCCATCAGTTGCACAAAGCGCTCCAACTGGCGCAGGTGCTCGCTAAGGGAGGCAAGCTCGTCCGCCACCTCCTCCTCGAGGATATGCAACGGTGACTGTGCAGTTGCCTCAGGGGTGGTGTCTGGGGTCATGCTCTTCGCTGCCGGTACCACATCGGTCTGTGAGCGGACCTCGTTTTTGTCAATAAAGCGGAAGAAAAGATGTTCGTGGTTCGCCATGCCGACGACACCACCCACCATTCCCCAATCCACCCACAATGAGGAGCTGCGTCGCCCTGTCTTCGTGGACGCCTTTCCTCGTACTGCTTGTACAATTTGCACCTCCAGGTCCACCTTGTCGCACTCGTCCTTGTCACTCTCGGCAGTGGCGGCCCCGCGGAGCGCCTGTTGCACTAGCTTAATGTTGTATCGCGCGAAGGAAAGTGGTGACGAGGCGGTGGAGAGCCGTCGCGCTGCTGTTGTTTGACCTGAAGCGCCATTGTCCGCACTCTCGGCGCCGCTTCCAAGGTGGTAAAGAGCCGCGTCGAACAGTTGGCATCGATTTCGTGGGAGCATGGCCGTCCAGACTACAGGCATCATCACGGCAAAAGCACAGCACGATAAAAACGCCACAAGTACACCGCTGGCGTGCTGTATTGCCGAAAGCTCTATAGGCGACTCACTCGTTTCACGCATTGCAGAGGTGTAGTAGAAGGCCGGGAGTAGTTGAAATGCCGCCACGAACGAGAGGATAAGAAAGGTGATCGCATGCAGACTCTGTGAAAGGTAATCGTAGAAGGGCTGTAGGTAAACAGTGAGACCGAGAACGGCGCTGATCGTCCAGAATGTGAGAAGGCCGGTCAAGTGAATATGAGGGATCAGCGTGCGGTACATCACCAACAGCAGCTTACACGCTAGCAGAAATGCCTCCCACCAGAGGTAATCGCCACGCAAAGCATACAATGTGAGGCAGCACTCACGGGTGTAACCGGGAAGTCCACCATGCGCGGTGCTCGGCTGCCAGACTGAGAAGCACACGAGCAACAGTGGCCCCGCGGCGGCAAATCCGGAACCTAACAAGAGAGCCCAAAACCGGTAGGCGCTGTAGGTGTTACGATTGCACTCTACAGAGCGGTCCGACACGAGGGATACGTATGAGAAAGAGGGGGGAATGGCGGGCGCGGAGGCGCTACTGTTTTCCCCTACTGCCGCTGAAACGATCTCGTCGCACCGCATCAGCGCGAAGCTGTACTCGAGCACAGCGACGTAAAAGTAGTGATAGACGGTGAGTGTGCATGTGACTATCTGTGCCTTGAGCGGCGGCCACAGAAAACTTGGGGATGTATCACGTGTGTAACGCAGCGGCGCCACGTGCTCCTCCCCCTTCATCGGTGCGAGTTGTGGTAAAATGCGAGGATGGAGAAGGGTCGGCGTCGGCTTGAAAAGCTCTTGGGTGCCAAAGAGATTGAATGGCATCGCCGTGATGCCATCGAAGCGCTTCCACCCTACGGCAAGAGACAAGACCCTGCCAACGCCGACACCACCATCACCATCGTCGTCAGACCCGTGCCTTCCCTGCTGCTGCCCCTGTGGCGGAGATTGTGGGCGATCCAAACTGGCTCGCTTTTCCTTGGGCGTGATGGCACCAGCCCGGACAGAAGTTGCTATGCCCCCTTCTCCGGGGATGCGGTCGGTCTTGTCCCCGGTTTTGTCGTTAGCAGTAGACCGTCGGACGTCCACACCATTCAAGTGGTTATCGGCACTGGGCTGCGGTGGCAGTGACGCTGCACCCGTGGTGGACGTGTTAGAGGCAGTTTGGGTGAGTGTGGAGAGGCCGTCACTGCAGGAGACGTACGTTTCAAATTTATCCAGGAAGTGCTGCAGTTCCGCCCTCTCCCCGAGCAGCGACCGCATGGCTGCTTCTCGCACGACAGAATGAGGCAGCTGACCCACGGCGGTGATAGCGTAGCGGTTTTTGTCTAGCAGAGCGTACGCGTCCCGCAGCCTGCGCTGCCGCGGGTCTAAGGTCTCTGTTACCGCTACCTGAGCCAATGCGTGCTCTTCGTCCAACCCCAGCTCTGCCAGGCGATTGTAGTAGGCTTCCTCGGAAGTAAAGGGTGCGAAAAGGCGCAAGAACGACTGTCGTTTCTGCAGTCGGGCCCAGTGTCTCTCAAAGAGAACATTAGCGCACATTGATGTGACCTGCAGCAAGAGCGACACCACCACAACGGCCACCAACTCAAAAACGAAGCGGGACGTTGCGTCAAGTTTGAAAAGACAGCTAAATGGGGACAATCGCAGCACATCGCCCATGGACAAGAGCCGCGTCAAAACCGTGAACTGTTGCACGTACTCCGGAAGCTCCGGCAAGGGCAGAATGACAAGGCTGACCAGCTGCGCAAAGTTCAGGGCGGCACGGACGCAGTGTGCGACGCTGCAGCGCGGTCCCAGCACCTGAAACGCTACGAATGTGAGCCACAACACGCAAATTAGCACAAAAATGCTCAGCAGCGCGGTCAGCGTGATGTTGACCGCTGTCGAAAAACACTGCACGCACTGAGATCCAGTGAGACCGTAGCCGCCGCTGCACACACTACACAGTACCCCTGTATAGCCTGTGGCGCAGCCCCCGCTACGGCAGACGCGTGGTTGCGGACACGCATACACGCCGTACACCAGGGTACCACCCTTCCAGTAGCCGTCTGTCACGTTGACCACGTAGCTACCGTTGCACGAGGTGTGCGGGAGACATGGGAGACACAGCGTTGTGTTATACTGCCCGTACTCATCTGGGCGGCAGTCGGCCATCGCCATCGGGTTTGACGAAACGGAAGTGTACTTCTCCGCCGAGAATATGACGGTGTATGCCTGGCCAAAGAGCCCGAGTGGCTCCAATCCCGAGAACGACAAGAGCCCGCTCTCCGCCACCGGCTCTGATAAGCACTCTACAGTGTCGCTGCCGTTGAAGTATACGGCGCGCACGTACCCACCCGTGTTCGCCTGAATGACAGCCCGGTCGCTCACGGTGTTGCCAGCAGCATCCTTGAAAACTACAATCGGTTGTCTGCTTACCTTGACGTACCGCGAGCTCAACAGCGGCGCTGGCTGCACCGCGATCACGATGCTTTGCGGGTCGCCCACAATCACCGAGTACAGTAGCTGGACGGATCCCAAGCCTTCTGTTGTGAATTCTAGAGCCCCCACGCTGGCTAGCGGGTACTGTAGGTAGACGGAAAACGAGGCGGCGCCGTTGACAGTCTTGTTGCTGAAGGCCAGCACCACCAGGCTTCTGAAGGGATCCAGCGGATTCTTCACTTCTTTACGTGTCGAGTGCAGCCACGGTGCGTTGAGCACCACCACTCGCCCTTCATCGTTACTGCTTCTGCTGTGCTGTCTAGGAGAAGCGCCTCGACCATCCAGCTCGCGCAGAGGATGACCCTCCGCGTCCACGACCTGCAGCACAATCGGAGGGAGCTCCACAAACGCAGCTGAGCGCACCTCGATCGTCGCAGAAGACGGGGTCGCCACGGCCAGCCGAGAGGCAACTCCAATGAAGGTGAACGCCAACGGCGCAGAAAAGACGCGACCGTCAAGCGACACAGCCACCGTTCCAGTGCTGCCTTTTGTTGGCTGGTAGTTGTGCTTTGGTGGGTCGCACGCCACCTGCCGCGAGGTTATGTAGTGGCCCTGCGTCTCGTAGCGACTCACCTCGTCTTCGAAACGACAGCGCAGCTCTGTAGTGTTCAGAAACCATTGGCCGAGCACGAGCACGGGAGCGGTTGATGTGACAAAGGCGTATGGGCCTGTTGTGTCTTGTCCAAAGGCCGAAGAGACGCGTGGGGTAGAAAGGCGGTGCAGTGTCACCCCGCTCTGCGTTGTCACATTGAAAGGGAAGCCGCTCGCTTCCACCTCCACGCTGCATGACGCACACACAAAGGACCCCAAGTGCGGCGGTGCCACGCAGCGTACTGCTGTCGAGTTGATCAGAGTTGACACCACACGCGTTGCACTGTTGAATATGCAGTTCATGCCATCACGCAGACCAATGCCCCGCACAGTCACCTGCGTTCCCCCAGCAGTGTCTGCTGTGCTGGGCGATAGCGACGTCACACCGTACCCGGTGAAGGGACGAATATGCACACCCTCACCAGCGGAGGAGGAGAAGGGCTGGCACAAAAGAAGAAGCCCGTTAGACACAGTCACCATGCGCGCCGGGAACAGTGACGTGTTCGCTGTGTTGGTGATCATCTGTAGATTGCGTAGCGTCAGTCTTGGATCAGCGGAGTTCGTCGCAGAGGACAAAGGCGAGGACACGCTGAGCGACTCTGAAGCAGTTTTTCGGAAGTAGTCGGAAGCATGCTCATTCAGCCATGTCACAGTCCACAACGATGCCTCTGTTTGCACAAACACAAACAGGGTCGAAGCGGCCTGGTCGCTCAAGGTACTCAAGGAGAGCGCACGCACGTTGCCCGCGACAGACACCTCTGAGGAAGTCTCCAGGGAAAAAGTGGTGCCTGTCGCTTCACCGATGCTTGCATCGCTGTGAGTGAGTCGTCCAGTGGCGACCCACACCACCCCCTGCGCAGTTCCTAGGACGCGAACCCGATCGCCCACCGTGCTTACCCGCCAAGCGATGCCTGCCGGGTTTCTCGCGGCGGTCGCGGCGACGATGCTCACTGCGTAGAAAGGAGCACTGCTGTCAGTGGTGTGCGTTGCATAGAGCCCCCAATCAAGTGAGCGCACGCCTGCAAGGAGCACCATGCCGGTGACATCGTCAATTTGGAGCGACTTGCCAATGAACTGAGAGGGTAAAGTCAGCACTTCGCCAAGGCGGTTTTCCAAGACAACGGCACCGCTAGACAAGAGAAGTGCCCATCCATGGGTTTCGGATATATGAGCATCAACGATGGTGCCCATTACCCTGTAGTCTAGCGCGGTATCTTGCACCCGTGCGAAGACGCATTCACCGTCCTCTGGGAGAGGGCTGACGTGCCACACGATAACCCTCAAAGTGGAGTCGCTAGGAGTGCCCGCGTTGGTACCTGCAGTGAGCACGACGACTGTGCCGTTGCGAAGAAGCCTCATCTCACGCACCGGGTACGGGGCGTGCTGAAATACCGCGGCAGAGCCGAACGCGACTGTCTCCCCACTCTGAGTGTCACCGGATGCAGTGATGTCGACCGTACCACATACTATAGTGTTTCCCTTGCCCAGCACCAGTTGCCCGCCCGGGCTCCATTCTACGCTTATTGTGCTTTCTTCCGCTTCGTCAGCCTTGGCATTGCCCGCATAGGATAAACGCACGTCGAATTCCGCACTTCGGAGTTCAGTGAAGAGTGTGTTGGCATTTGTGCAGCGTGCTCCCATGAACGCCGGGCTGCACTCTGCGCAGTCCGAGCCCTGCCAGTATCCCCGCTCGGCGTCAGCGTAGCAGGTACACGTCCCATTGTAGCGGCCACAGCGTCCGTGGCCGTTGCACAGGCAGGGGAGGTCGCATTCGTCGCCATACCACCCGTTCGCACAGGTGACACACCTGTCTTCAAGCGAGGCAAAGTGACCAGTACATTGACACTCAGCCTGAGAGGAGCTCATGAGACCACGAACACCATAGGCAGCGCTGCACCCTTCTCTTCCACAGCGTGTGCGGTAATTATTCTCGTGGTACCCGGCAAAGCGCTGAAACGTCGCACCTGTCCCGTTTCCAGTCCATCCATGCACACTGTCCCAGGAGCATTCGCTCTGTACACGGGAGTTGACACAAATGCAGTTTCCCAATGCAGTGCTGAGGGGACGACTTTTCGGGCACTCAGCGGCACTGTAGCCCAGGCAGCCTTCATCAGGAGAGCTTCCTGCATTGAGGCTAGGGAAACTTGCCAGGGTGTGCGGAGGTGCTGAGGAGGCTACCCTGCCCTTTAGATCAGTCAGAGGCAAAATAGTGGCCTTTGCATATAGGAAAAACAGGAAGGCAGCGATGACAGTGCACGCAGATCCCCCCTGGAGGCACCCAGGGTGCCCCATTTCCCGTGCCTTTCTTTTCGAACTTGTCTGTGCGCGTATATGTCTACATGTGTGAACTGAGTGGCATCCTTGCAGACCTGCAACGAGGTACACTCAAATGCAACTCGATGATACAGGTCGGTTGAGGGATTAGGGGCGCGCACATGCCCAAGAGCAACAGCCCGGTGGTCGAAGCAGGTTGGAAAGGGAAGATCGAGAAAGGCGGGGGGAGTTGGAGACAGCCTTTCTCTTCTTGTGAGTGCTTAGTGTCGTGTCAAGCTGCAGAAGCTACAGGACCAGCTCTGCCCTCCGCCATCCTGTTCGGGGTGGGGGGTGGGGCAACACGTCAGTTCCTCACAGAGAAGCACAAAGATAATTTTGGACTTGGGAAGCGCTCCAGAGCAGGCTACGGGAGGAGGCACATATGCGCGTCACCAGGGGAGGCGAACAAGTCACGAGGTGGCCCACACAGTGCTCAGAGCTGATGCCTCCCCTTACTGCGCACAAGAATATGCACCTATCCGGAATTGGTTTCAACTTCTCTCAGAGTTTTTCATGCTCTATATTTTCGTTTTCTTTTGATCTACCACCTCCCCGCCACATTCACGCCGATGCCGGATCCCCTTTCCGGTGGCGGCAGGGTCCAGCAAATATGGCGTAGACAAGTCCCTGTCCTCCACTGCAAGCTGCTGTCGGTGGGGTAGGGTCTTGAATGTCTCTGCACCGCCATGCCCCCCCCCTGCCATCATGAACACGCGTGTGTGTGTGTGTGTGTCGTTCATGTGATGGACGAGGTGTGAGGGGGACTCGGATGCACCCCATCCAGCCCCCCCCCCCCCATCCACCCTCCCGGCCTACTGGTGGTGCAACCTGCGTCACCCCGTAGGATGGACCACGTGGGGGGGGGTCTGTGAACGACTGGGACGGAGTGTGCCACATGTGTCATGCGGGTACTGCAGAGCGGACAGGTAAGTAAAATGACAAAAGCTTTCCATCCATCCTATCACCAACGGAAAAAAAAAGAGTACAAAGACCGCGTCAATGAGCACGAGTCAAGTAGTGCTCGGGTTAGGATAAACACGAGGAAACGAGAGGCAGGAAGGAGCTACGACAAAGCAGCGCTACCAGGCTTCCTATCGCACACTGAGTCACACCAAATAGCGGAACAGGGAACGCAACCGCAATTCCAGTGCCAGCAACAAATCAATCTCTCATTCAAGATTAGCCAGAGGAAAGGCAGCGGGGGGAGCAAGGGAGAGAACAGGGAGCACTCCAGCAGGTATGGAATGTATGAACAAGTACTAGCCCCCTCGCAGGCTCGGCAAAAGTAGCGCTATCTGGGATTCGCACATGGACTGCGTCCTACCCAGACATATACCTGCGTCTTAGAGTGCAGGAAAGCAAAGCAGATATACAAAGTACAGGGGAAAACGACCTTTTCCTTAGTGCCGGCGCTCACGCACGGCTCGGGACAAGCGGAATGTGCTCATCTGGTGTCCCAACGTATGAATAAGCATCGAAGGCGTGTCGAGCCTCGGCCAAACTGCGAATGCCGCGCTCTGGGCAAAACCACAACACCGCAGCAGACACCATGACCAGCGAGAAGGCGGCGCAGAGGACATACAGGCACAAGTGGAGCAGCCCGCTCCAGAACGCGCTAACGTGCGACTGCGCAAGCTTCTGCACGGCCTTGCCGTCATCAGCCAGCGGTGAGTACACCAGATAGGAGAGCATCATGCCGCGGTCCTCATGATGAAGGGCATGGCAGTGATAAACCACCTCCCCTGTATACGTTGCAGCCTGCCAGCGAATAGTAGTGACACCATCCAAAATCGGAATTGTGTCACGAAACTCGCCACTGTGTACGCCGTACATGGCCATGGTTTCGTTCTCGTGAACGCCTCCGGGACGTGGCTCGAAGGAGACAAACTTGAAATGGTTGACATGAAAGTGAAAAGGGTGCGGCCGCTGGTCAGTCGGGTCACCGTACACGCGCGCCGTCACAACAGCGTACAGTGGCACTGTGAACCCGTGATAGCCCTCAACGTGGCTAGCTATTTCGCCTTGAAAGGGTTCATAATAGCACGTCGATGAATTCTTCAGCGACCGACAATCCGATCCCTGACCAAGAACATAGTGCGGCCTCGGGATGGGCACGTCCTGCTGCGACAAAGATATCTCGCGGTAAAACGCATTGCTGCCTTCGAGATACAAATAGTCAGCGGAGTACGTCGGCATGGTAGCAGGAAATGCAACTGTGCAAGCATCCGTGCCGCTCCCGTTTTCCGACTTTATATAAAAGATTACGTCTGAATGGTTGCCGCTGTGGTGTACCGGAAACGTTCCTTCCCCCCTGCACACCACGGCCAGACTGCGTCGCGTCGCCGTCGTGAAGTACTGCCAACCCTCAGCCACCTCGACAGTGCGTGCCACCGGTGTGCCATCGATAGCTGCCAGGTGGAAGGTGCACTGCGTGGGAAGCGACATGTTCATATAACACGAGCCTGCTGCAAATGCGATGTGGAGCAGGGTTGGATGGCCGCGCTTGACAGTCACGGTTGGGCGATGCTGGCCGTTAACGAGAAACAGATCCGCGGGCATCTCGTACACATTGCCATTGCGGTCAACTATGCGCGGATCGGAGAAGAGAAGGGAGCCCATTGCAACGTCAAGGCTAGACATCGGCATCCCGTCGCACCTTTCCGAGTTCTTCAGACGATACAGGTGCACCATGAGGATGTGAGAGTCGCACCCGCGCAAGGGATGAGCTGGGGTCGCCATGAAATCGCCCTCCTCCACATGGATGGCCCCGAATAGCCCGCCCATGAGCTGATGATAACTGGCACCGTGGGTATGCGTGTGATACCAGTGGAAGCCAGGCTTGTGATCGCGCGGTATATTGATCTTGTACACCAGCGTTTCACCTGGAAGAGCGACTTTGAACGGGTTGTCTTTCTTGGGGTCGCTGTGCATGCCGTGGAAGTGCACATTCGTGATGTTTGGACCGTGAAAATAGTTCATCCTTTGTTTCATGTCCGTCAATCCCTCCTTACCCAGGTTGTTCACTAGCGTCAAGAGAATTCTGCCGCCGGGCTTAACCCTCAGCGTAGGTCCAGGGAGCATAGGCCCGCTGTGGCCTTCCTCGTAAAAGCGCCCCGTGTACTCGAAGAACACCTTCTCCTCACCAATCCACTCGAGTGGGATGGAGATATGCCCGGTGCGCACATGAAGTGTAACATTTGTAACCTTGTCGGCTGTAGGGAGTACGATGGGCGTTGGAGAAAAGTCCGCGGCATTGCTCCATGCTAAATGCAAGCAGATCGCGATAATCAGCAGTCGCACAGCGTGATCTGCGCGCATGGGTCCCAAATGACGTGAAGGTCTTTGTGTCGCCAACGATCACAAAAAAAAAATCTTCCCCCCAAGGAAGCGAAAAGACAGGAGGTTACAGAGTAGCACAAAAAAGGGAAACTCAATGAGCTTCGTTCGGCCCGTCAAGTGTAGTGAAAAGTACAGGATCAAACATCGCACAGGGTAACACGTAGCTGCTGCTCATTAGCAACCCCACCTGAAACTTATTGACGGTGAAGAGGTGACAGGTGCAGAGGGCACCTACCCCACCGCCCACAGAAACGTACCTGCGGCCACAATGCATACAGCGGTTGCGCACATGAGCCATCGGGTGAATCCTCTTTCCAACGCTACGAAGTCCTGTTCGGAGCGCCAACGTCCAGCGATGTGCCTCTTGTCATTCTAACCAGGCCCATCCCTGTTGCGTGTGCATATATTATATATATATTTTTTTCATTTTCCTCGCTATGCTCAACACGTGTAAAGAAGTTCCTATTTAGTTCCTAAGAAAGCAAAATGGGGAGAAGAGAGCGAAGACAAAGCAAGGTAGACGTGACACGCTTCTGTATGAGGCTATTTCCTTACTGCCAAGTTTACTCCAGCGGCTGGAAGATGAAGTTTGAGAGGGTCAAACAGCACAGCTGGTAAACCACGCGTCCCAGTGTAGTTACGTGACGGCTCCCACATTCGCTGCCCTCAAACGATCGCGCGAAGGCGCTCCAGCTGCTCCTTGGAGCAGCCAGTCCACTTAGGGTCGGTGATGTCCACATCATTGTTGTTGATAAGCTGCTTGTATCGAATCTCATTGCGACGCGCAATGGGGTCACGCCAGTATGGGTAGCCGGCCCACCAGCCGTTCTTGCGCTCGGTCTCCTCAGAGCAGTAGCTTGCGTGCTTGAACAGAAACGCCATCGATAACAGACCAACACCTGCCATCATGTTGTACTCCTGCGTGAAGAGCTTCAGCTGCAACACGGGAATGCGATCGCACTTCCAGCGTGTGTAGACCATCTTGATGTTGGCTGCAGTAGTGCTTGGTGAGGATAGGGAGACGGTACGAAGCCGATGGATATGTGCTCCTGCTGCGACGCTCCAGAATGCAGGAAGCGCTCACACACCAATGTATAGATACAGAAGCGCAACAAAGGAAGAGGGAGGATTAGCAAAGTCCAAAGGGCGCAAGAGCGACGAAATGTACCTCAAGAGTGCATTGAGCAGAGCATGCAATCGCTCAGTTGAAAACTGTACTCTCCAGCATCTGCTGGGGGAAATTGCGCTTCGAGTGGCGTGTCCCTGTCACCAGGAGCCCACGTCACCGTTTCCTTGCCCAACACAGCGGCTTAGCACACTTCCTAGTACCCACCGGTGTACGATCATCTTTTACCTTTCATATACATATTGTTCTACCATGGAATGCATGGCTACATCACATCAAGGCTCTTGTACACAAAACGAGAATACTACAAACATCGAGTACGTAAAAAAAAAACACACACACACACAGAACCCACAGTGTTGCCAGTGCAGCCGCACCGTCAAAAGGGTGCTCCTTTCAATCGGCCCAAGCCATGCCATCGACGGGAACTTCAGAGCAGACCTGCAGCGCGCTGGTGGGAGCCCATACGCCCCTTTTGAAGGACCCCACTTGAGCCATTTCGATGCTTGGGTAGTGCATCGACGCAGCATCGTCGAGGGGCCTGTTCTTCTTATCGAACTTCCCTTCATAGTACGATCCACTTCGTAGTATCCATTGGCCTTGCACAAAGTTACCCCGGACCCATTCGCCACGGTACTCGCTTCCATCCGCGAAATGGTAGGTCCCATAACCATCCTTGGCGCCATCTTTCCAGTTCCCCGAGTACACGTCGCCGTTGAGGTAGTAGAAAACACCCTGACCATGGCGCTTGTTTTGTAAGAACTCCCCGCGGTAGAGAGTGCCATCTTTGTTCTTCATAACGCCATATCCAGTTCGCTTTCCGCGTATGTAATCGCCGTGATAGCACGGACGTTGCCCATACTCAAGAATCCCCTCTACGATATGACGGCCAAGCTGGAGCTTGGTAGCTATTTCCGCCGTCATCGCCTTGGGATCCTTGCCCACGCTTATCAGCTGCTCCACCATCTTGGAAACCACACGATCGGCCTCGCTTCGCCCTTTGCTGACAAAAGTGTACTGCCCCCGCCCGTGCTTTTTGCCCTCAAAAAACTCACCATCGTAGGTGTCACCCGTCGCATACGTCGCTTTACCACACCCAGACCTCTGCTGAAATTCATCGCGTGAACCTGCATAGATTCCTAACGTGCAAACACACTTTACAAAGTTACGATCGAACAAGGCGCCGTTCTCCTCTGACTTCTGGCAAAATTCATCAACCCAAGTTTCGACATCACTCTCCGGCTCGACTCCCTCAGCAAGAAACGCGGCTGCGTACGCGTTCCAAACAAACAGCTCCGCCTTCTTGAAGCCTGTCTGGGTGTCAATCTCGTCAATATTGACCTGTTGTAGTTTCTCCCCTTCGCCTGCTGGCATCTTTAGCCGCACCGTGAGATCCGTTTTTGGGAAATATCACTGTGGCGTAATGAGCAACCTTTCTTTTTTTTTTTTTGAGAAAATCTACGAAAGTCGTTGAAGTGCAACTACGTAAAAACCGATAAAAAAGTACAGGTGGGACACGGCAGGGAAAGAAGGAGAAATGATTGCAAGAAAAGAGACTCGTTTCTGCTCCTTGCTCTCAGGAGCACACTTCCCCCAAAAGAGTTCTCTTGCGTTACATTATCTTGGAAGGTACCGAAGGCCCCGGAAGAGAGGCAAGGGGAGGGGTCATGCAATAGGTTCTTTTCTCGCAAGGAAAATCCACCGACCTCTTCTGTAGACAGATTGCAGACAACGTGTAACGCCCAGCCATTGAGAACAGCACAGCTTCTTCCCTGCAGCGGTGGCAGTCAGTAGCGGATGCTCACCGCACATTCTTTTTTTTTCTCTGGTTGCTGTTGTCGGTTTGAAAGATTCGTTGGCTTTATACTTCAACTTTCGAGACACACAAGGACAAAAGCGCCGCACGGGCTAAAGTTCTTCACTTACCAATAATAACTAAAATAAACACCGTTGCCACAGAAGTGCACCCACGATAGAGAAAAGCGTTCGGCTCTTGCACTATAGACCTTTTCCCGCCTTTCCCATTAAGCCTTATTTATCCTTTAAAGCATTTTTTTGTGTGTCTTCTTTTCTCCCACAGCTTGCGCACAACTACTTTTCTCGCTCACTGTATTAGTCAGCATCATCATCATCATCTTCCGCGTCAAACACCTTCTTGCCCTCGTCCGCCTCACCATGCGGCTGCGGTGGTATTATTACCTTCAGCTGGCCACCACGCTTCTTGATTTCTGCTGCCATCGCCTCAATGGCCTCCTTCATTCGTTGAATGCCCTCTTCCTTCAGGTCTGTGCGCGCACGGATGCCGTACTTAGGGGGACCAATGATGTTGACGGCGAGGTGAATCTGGGGGGTTTTGCCTTCACCGTAGCTGCGGCCGAGCATGAGGACGTCGCGAATCGCCTCCACACCATCACACCCAGAGCAAGTGATCTCGACCTCCGAAAACAGCGTCAAAACCTTCAAACGCATCGCGTTTTTGAGTGCCGACATCAAACAGTCAGACACTGCTTTCTCCAGCTTCAGGGGGCCCAAAATCCGCTCAACATCCTCCGTTTGGTTGAGCTCGTAAAGCCACGTCCACGCGTGCTTGCCAGGCTCCCGCTGGTAGAGAGGATAAGCGATCATCTCCATTGCTTCCATGGGCGGGATATCACAGAGATCAGCGACATGGCACACGATGGAGCGGACTTCATTTCCTTGACGAAAGTGTGCCTCACACGCCTTCGCTTCGTTGGGTGTCACCAGCTTCTTTGACAAGTCAATATAACCCTTGTCCTTGTCAATTCGAATCACCTGTGCAGGCTCAGTGCGACCTACTTTGATCAGCTTACCCATTGAGCGGACGCGGCGCCTAGTCACCTCCGTATAAGGAATGATACCCTCGCGCTTGCCGTATTCCAGCAGCTGCACTACAGCGGAAGTATCGTTCACCTGCGTAATTTTCACCCAGACGACATCGTTGATTTTCGGCATCGTCTCCACATAAAACGGGATGTCGTTGCCATCCCACGAAGTCATGCCGAGACAACCAGAGACGAACTTCTGCTGGCGCTTGTGCAGGTCACGCATCCACTCCGGGCGCTTGTTGTCGAGGCCTTTTGCTTCTCCCTCCACAACCTGGGCGGACAGGATTGTGGCTTTCTCCAGTAGCACAAGTAGATGATCCAGCGTTTTGGAATCAATAGGAACTGTGAAAGGCTCCGCCAACAGGAGCTTGCGCCGCGCCAGGCTTTGGTTGAGGCGGAAGTACTCTTTCGGAACGGCGTAGTAAACATTGTCCGTCGTTTTGCAGCAGCACTTTGTTTTGTAGTCCACAGTCTCGGGACTATCCGTGACACCGTAAGAGGCCATGATTTCACTTTTCAGAGTGGAATTCTGTTTGAAAACCAATGTAGCACAGCTTCGCCCAATAACAAAAGCGTAATGAGAGAAAAACAAAGTGCAGCAAAGAAATAGGAGGAACGAAGAGGGATGCGAGAAGTTAGCATTATTGTATGTAAAGAAATGGCGCCTGATATCTCTATCATACTCACTATGTCACGGAGACGAATACAGGCAGAACGCCCGCGAGCATTCAAGACCACACACGAGAATCAGTTAGCTTCTCTAAGGTTCCTCGTTCTAGAACTGATACGGGAAAAAAAACCCTGCAACTGAACAAGTGTTGCTTCAGATGAATCTGTTGTGGTACCTCAAAAGGAGCCTCTCGAAGAACAAGTTTTTATTTCTGCCAAATAAATGATGTACTGTGCCTTCTGGGTGGGTAAGAGACTTGTACAGCTCCCATTTTGACATGTAGCAAGTCGAGCAAGGTCAAGTTCCTGTAGCCCATCATTGACCAAAGGAAATTCATCGCCTCACTGAGGGGTAGGAATACGCAAGGAAAAAAAGTGAAGTGAAACCATAGCGCACACGAGGGCATAATTCACAAGATGTCGCTAGTCGCCAGAGAGGTCATTTTCATCTATAACTCCTTTATTGTTATGGCTGCCACGAAGAAGGGGAGAAAACCTTGCCGCGCCTAGAGCGCGCAGTCTCTCTTTGCGCAGTTATTGGATCAAGTCAAGATTTATGGATTGATCACACATACACCGCATCTTCCAGGTTCCAATCGATCAACAATCCCAGAGCTTCCTTTCATGATCCCCTGCGATGCACTTTGCAGCAAAGGACTCAAACAGAGCAGAACCGGACAGTGCAGGGCTTCTTTTCGAGTAGAATACAGCCTGACATTCTAGTTGCTTCTTGTATGCCGATGCCTCGTCGACTGGAATACCGGGTGAAACACACACCACCGGCGGTCTCGCGCAGGGCAGTGGCGCACAGCGGTAAACTGATCAGCCCAGCTGGTGCCACAGGTTTCCAATTACAGCGCGGATCATCGGCCGACGTAGGCTCAAAAACTTTACGGTGTTAAAAAGCTGTGAGGCTTCCTGAAGTGAAGTTTCCAAAAAACAGAATTTGATCGGTCGGCTTAGAAACAGCACTGGAAACAACGATCGGGGCAGTAGCCTTCATACGCGGAAAACACTGACGCCCTCTCAATATTTCATATCCGCATTTTTCTGAGTGTCACTAATGGCGATAAGTTGCTGATCACCCGTTTTCAAGGGAATTTCCGCTGACTTTTGCGCCGGTGTGGTCTCTGGGGTTTTCTCTCTCCCCTTCTTCAAATTCAATAGCGGTATTGCTGCTTCTCCTGTATTCCTCCGTGAAGTCGCTTGGAGCCAACCTGACGATAGCGCAACCTCGTCTATGCCTATTTTCTCTTTGCGGTGGGGAGGGGGGGGCCTGCGTGCATTGGGGTCTGGCTTTTTGGGGGGCCCTTTTGGGTATTCACGCACTGCGGAGCGCGAGGGTGGGCTAGTGCAGTCGCGGGCTGTCCCCCCCCCCCCCCCAAACCGCTGCCACACCGAAGGAAAGGCAAAGTGCAGAGGCAACCCGCAGCCCTTCCTTTTGTCATCCTCTTTTTCTTTTCCCCGGCTGCCCCCCCTCGAAGGCAGGGGAAGTCGACATGAAAGATGTGCTGCGCATATTTGCTGTCCCGCGAAAGGTGAGGGCGATGGCCAGCACACGTGCACATTTCTTTTCACACAGTGCAGTCAGACCCGCCCTCTTCTAATGTACGGGGAAAAATAAAGTTACACGTATTACTCTTACTTTCTCTTTCCAGCGAGGCGGAAATGCCTTTATTTTCTCTAGTGTCCAATGGATTTCTTTATGCTCCCTTTGGGGTGCTTCCTCCTGATTTTTGTGAAAGGCGTCTGCGCTGTGGGACTTCCATTTTTTTTCAATCTGCTCACTGCTCTGGGGAAAATCTCTTGGGAAAGTGATGTGTATTACGAAGGGCCCGGCATTTTACTAAAGCGCCCGCTGGCCTTGAATATTTCCTTTGCTGCTCCTCCGAAGCCTGAAAAATTCCCCCCGCCTTTCCCCAGCTTTAGGAAAAGAGAAAGTCCCATGACTCCCCCCACGGCGCGGACTCGGAGGGCTGTGGGGGTGCTGCCTTTCCTGGGTCTGGTCCGCGCGGGTTGCTGACAGACTTCCTAGCTTCACGGAAGGGGGTGCCGTTAATGATGGCACGGCGCTTTTGCAACCCCGGCGCTGGCAGATTAGTAATGAGCTGTGGGCCGTATCTCGGCAAACAATTGGGTCCTTTGTGCCCAGACCAGGCGCTAGGACAACAAAAAGATGCAGAGACCTTTTGAGGAAACTTTATCGAAGAAAGTGCGCCCCTTTTCTTTAGACCATTCCTTTGAACAGAAAGCATCGCTTAAATCCGCCGCAATTACGGACTCGCATTCGCTATTGCACAACCCCCCCCGTCCAAATCACCCCCCTGTCCGCCCTCTGCTTTTGACTAATCTGGTTAAATGCGTCAAGCGCGCTTTTTTATTTACTTCGACTGTGTTGATGCTGCCCCGTCTGACTGGTGTGAGCGTGGCCGCTTGATTCTGGTTAGGGTCAGCGTCATAGGGTCAGCGTCATAGGGTGAGCGTCATAGGGTCAGCGGCATAGGGTTAGGGTGCATAGGGTGAGGGTGCATAGGGTTAGGGTTAGGGTTAGGGTGCATAGGGTTAGGGTTAGGTTAAGTTAGGAGTTAGAATTAGAATTAAGTTAAATTAAGATTAAAGTTAAAATTAAGATTAAAATTTAAATTAAATTAAGAATTGAAATTAAAATTAAATTAGAATTAAATTAAGTCAAAGTCAGAATTAAAATTAAAATTAAAATTAGAAGTTAAAATTAAGTCAAATTAAGTTAAGTTAAGTCAAATTCAAATTAAATTAAAATTAAAATTAAAATTAGAGTCAAATTAAATTAAAATTAGAATTCAAAATTAAAATTAAGTTAAAGTTAAGAATTAAAATTGAAGTTAAATTAAAAGTTAAGAGTCAGAATTAAGTCAAAGTTAAAATTAAAATTAAGTCAAGTTAAGTCAAAGTTAGAAGTCAAGTTAAAGTTAAAGTTAGAGTCAAGTTAAAGTTAAAATTAAGTTAAAATTAAAATTAAAATTTAAGTCAAGTCAAGTCAAATTAAAGTCAAATTAAATTAAGTCAAATTAAGTCAAATTAAGTCAAGTTAAGTCAAGTCAAGTCAAATTAAGTTAGAATTAAGATTAAGTCAAATTAAATTAAAATTAAGTCAAATTAAAGTTAGAGTTAAGATTAAAGTTAGGTCAAGTTAGAATTTAAAGTTAAGTTAAAGTTCAAGTTAAGATTCAAGTCAAAGTCAAGTTAAAGTCAAGTCAAGTCCAAGTCAAGTCAAGTCAGAGTTCAAGTCAAAGTCAAGTCAAGTCAAATTAAAATTAAAATTAAGTTAAAGTTAAAGTTAAGTTAAAATTGGTCAGATTAAATTAAAATTAAAGTCAAGTCAAGTCAAGTCAAGTCAAGTCAGAATTAAGTCCAGGGTCGTCACGTCATATTAG